>NW_007253190.1:6582-37662 GCF_000164805.1 Carlito syrichta
GAGTAGGAGTCTCACTCTATCGCCCAGGCTGAAGTGCAGTGACATGCTTATGGCCACCGCAGCCTTGGCCTGCTGGGCTCAGGTGATCCTTCCAACTCAGCCTTCCAAGTAGCTAATGTGCCATCACGCCTCGCTAATTTTTTAAAATTTATTTTAGAGACAAGGTCTCGCCAAGTTGCTCAGACTAGTCTTGAACCCCTAGACTCAGGCAATCCTCTCGCCTCCGCCTCCCAAAGTGCTGGAATTACAGGCGTGAACCACCACGCTCGGTGCCACAGATAAATTTCAAAGCATTATGCTAAATCAGGATTAGGCAACTTTTTCTGTAAAAGGCCAGACAGCAGTGTTTTCAGTTTTGCAAGCCATATGGTCTGTCACAACTACTCAATCCTACTCTTATAGCACAAAAGCAACCACAGACAATGCTTAAGGAATGAAAATGACTGTGTTCCAATATAATTCATTTATAAAACAGGCAGAGGCCTGGATCTGGCCTACAGGCTGTTTTTGCTGACACCAGTATTAAGTAAGGAGTATTCCTCATGGACATAGATTACACTTTAAAATTATCTGTAAGCCTCAAAGCACTTAGCCACAGGCTAAGGCAAATACTAAATCAATGAATGAAAAGATCCCAACATAATCAGATTAGGAAAAATTACCTGTGGATCTGATCTTGCCTGCTAGAGCGAACTGGAGCTAATCCATCTATTTCATCAAAAAATATTATAGAAGGTCTCATCAAATATGCCTAGTAAGAAGAAAATAAATGTTATTTATTGAATTCATTTTTATTTTCAAAATTTACTGTATTTTCTTAATAGACAATTCAAGAAATGATACCACATGTAGCAGGTGTGAAAGAGTATATAGTAAAAAGGGAAGCTCCTCGTCATCACACTCTCCAACAATATGGTCTCCTCCCAATAACTACCGTTTTCAGTTTGTTAACTCTTCTATACACATAATCAAAACTGTATTTTTATTTTTTTATTATTATACTTTTTTTGAGGCAGAGTCTCACTCTGTTGCTCAGGCTGGAGTATAGTGGCAGAATCACAGCCACCACAGCCTCAACCTGATAGGCTCAGGCAATCTTTTCATCTCAACCTTCCAAGTAGCTGGAACTACAGGTGCATGCCACCATGCTGGTTAATTTTTTTATTTATTGTAGAGACGAGGTCTCGCCATGTTGCCCAGGATGGTCTCCAACCCTGGGCTCAGGCAATACTCCCACCTTCTCCTCCCAAAGTGCTGGTATTATAGGAGTAAACCACTGTGGTCGGCTCATTTTAAGCAAATTTTTAGTTCACAGGCAGGTCAGCTTACTAAGGAATAGTAATTTTCCATTTCTTTCTGACTGATAATAATATACATTAAACTTTCAATATTTTCTAATAATTTAAAATGAATGACAATTAAGCCACAAAATGAGGGTTTTAGGAAAAACTTAAAAGAACTGGAATTATATAATAAGAAAAGAAAAGATTAGTTCATTATTTTTATACACATGAAGAAATGGTTTTTTAAAAATAATTACAGGCTCACAGAATTACAAAAAGGAAGTATAGCATACGTTAGTCACTGTGATAAGCACTTTATATATTTCCTCCCAGTGAAATCTCACATTAGTCTTGTGAGACAGGTATTATTTCCGCCGTTGCAAAAAAAAAAAGGCTACTACAGATCAAATGCTTTTATGTATTTAAAGTTATATACTCAATGGTAAAGCCAGATAACATGCCACACTCAGCCAATACACTGTACTGCCTTCATTCCATTTAGTGCATAGACCATATCCTTAATTTAGGAATGTAGAACCTTTCATTTAAAAAAACAATCAAGCTGGGCACAGTGGCTCAAGCCTGCAATCCCAGGACTCTGGGTGGCTCGGCAGGAAAATTGCTTGAGCCCAAGATTTTGAGACCAGCCTGGAAAATATAGCAAGACTGTGTCTCTACCAAAAAAAAAATCAAAAAATTTGCCAGGCATGGTGGTGCATGCCTGTGATCCCACCTACTTGGGAGGCTGAGGCAGAAGGATCCTCTGAGCCCAGGAGGAAAGGCTGCATGCAGTGAGAAGTGATAGTGCCATTGCAGTCCAGCACGAGCAACAGAGTGAGATGGCGACTCAAAATAAAAAAAAGAAAAAAAATCATAACTGCTAGTAATTTTTTTTTTTAAAGAAAGCAAACATTTCAACTACTCCTACCAACCAAGAAACTATGAAACAGAAATAAAGAAGATTTAGATGAAAGAAGCAGCAAGATTTATTCCACAATTTTAAATAAATCCAAGAGATATCTCTACTCCCAGCATGAACTGCTAAAAAGTATAACACGTTAACAAAAAATTTGAATTAAGTCGTTGGCCAATATACCAACATCCCAAACCAATTTTTCCCTCATTTATCAATGTTATCTTATGTGTATATTTTTCAATTACTATCAAATTCTCTTGAAGCACTCAGACTGCATATGTTTGACTTGCCACTAGACAATAGATACCTTAAAGGTAAAAATCTTTGTTGAACTTGGTGGCTTACACCTGTAATCCCAGCACTATAAGAAGTGGAGGTAAGAGGATTGCCTGAGCCCAGGGGTTTGAGACAAGCCTGGGCAACTTGGCGAGACCCCGTCCCTACAATAAATAAATAAAAATTAGCCAGGCGTGATAGTGCATGCCTGTATTGCCAGCTACTTGGAAGGCTGAGGCAGAAGGATCGCCTAAGCTCAGCAGGTCAAGGAAAATTGCTTGAGCATGCCACTGAACTCAGTGAGCATGCCACTGAACTCAGGCCTGGGCAACAGAGTGAGAGACCAACTAAAAAGACAAATATCTTGCCTATTACTCTTTCTAAACCCATTATCTAGAACACAGAAGTTTTTGATACTAACAATAATTTTAAAATAATATTTGAAATGTTTTACCAACTACAAAGGACTTTCACACACACCAACTTAGTAATGGTGCTCAAAAAAAATACGTGTTGAAAGCATTTTTTTCTTCCCACCCCCCCAAAAAACATTTTTTATTTCATATTAATTTTCTTAGACACAATCAAATATAAGTTGCACTGTTAAATAAGAATGGTTCCTTCAATAGCTCAATCAAAAGTGAATTTATATCAGGACTAATTTTTTTTTTTTTCGAGTTGGGAGTCTCACTCCGTTGCCCAGACTGGAGTGCAGTGGCTGCTCCCAGCCACCGCAGCCTCGACCTGCTGGGCTCTGGCAATCCTTCGGCCTCAGCCTTCCAAGTAGCTGAAACTACAGGCGCGTGCTACCACGCCTGGCTAATTTTTTGATTTATTGTAGAGATGAGGTCTCGCCAAGTTGCCCAGGCGGGTCTCGAACCCACAGGCTTAGGCAATCCACTCACCTCAGTCTCCCAAAGTACAGGATTACAGGCTGAGCCACCAAGCCCGGCTGGACTAATTTTTATAAGGTTTAGGAAATAACATTTTTAAAGTTAGTTACATATAAATACTAGAGACACTCTATACTATATTCATTCACCTTACTCTGCCTTTTAAAAGTATTCACTTATTTTTTAATTTTTCCAGTATCATATTTACAATTCATGAAAATAAATAACATGCTACTTTGTGAGATTTCTTGCACAGATAGTTAACCTTTTATTACTGCCCTACTTCCTCAATTGGATTATAATCTGTATGTTTATCCTGGGTTCTCAAAAGCACCTAGCATGGCATTATATCCCTGGTAATCACTTCAGTAAATGTCTTATGAATCATCATAAATATTCAAAAGTACTAGTGAAACTGCTATTAAACACCTCTAAGGCATACGATTATAGATTACCGATCCCAAATTTAACATATTGATCGGAAAATATGTCTCCTAATAACCAGACTATATTTGCAGATTAAATGTATTAAATATTCTAAAGAAAATGTTCTTGAATTAACTGGTTTCTCTTACCTGATCAAAAAGAAGCCTAAGTTGCCTTTCAGATTCACCAACCCACTTGCTCAAACAATCTGCTCCTTTTCGCATAAAAAAAGCCACCTTCTTGTCTCCTTGACTGCATTCATTAGCTAAAGCTCTGGCCACCAAAGTTTTACCTGTGCCAGGAGGGCCATAAAACAAACATCCCCTAGAGGAATGAAGAATCAAGAAAAGTAAATTAATACCACCACTGGTGGCAACCAAATTTAAAAGATGTCCCTTCCTCTCATGTAATTTTGTATCGATATATATTATTATTATTAGATCGTGATAAGTATTTTCCAGTATACAGATAAAAGTTTCACTTTGCTGAGTCCTCAAAGTACCAAGCATTGGTACACAAGAAATAGTTAAAGTTCAGAGTGATCTGGTAAGAAATACTGAAATTTTAAATGTGCTTTCCTATGATCCAGAAATTTCACATCTTAGAATATATCACATAGAAATACTCAAAAAATGTATAAAGATCCATTTAATTATTTTTTTAATAAGATCTTCCAGGAGGTGGGAATGGCAGTAGTGGGAAACTGCCTGGGGAAGGGGAGCACACCTCATCAATAAGGGTACCTGCACAATGAACATTTGTATACCTAACCCTGAATTATACCCCACAATTTTAAAATAAAAAATTTAAAGATGAAAAAAATAAATAAATACATATATACATGAATAAATAAATAAAAACAACATTACCACCTGATATGAAAAAAAAAATAAGATTTTCCATATTCTTAAACATATGGAAACGAATTAGAACCAAATCTAAGAATAAAAAGTCCCTCCTCAATGAAAACAGACACTTTTCAGTTTAAATCTAAGTCTATATGTATACCTTCAGAATATTCTTTGCCTGCCCAATTTCCTTTAACATAATTTCTCAGCCTTTCCTTATAGTTCACTAGCTAGCCACCTCATGATCAGATATAACCTATTAATAAAAAATAGTAAGTTATCACGTTCACCCTATTTCAAAAATACCCCATTATAAAATCAAAGAAACATGTCAATGAAATTGTGCTTAGTTCCACAGCCTATGGGCCCTAACCAGTAACATTTCATTTCTAATTGATATTGCTAGGACATATCAAATAATACATATGAAATATGTATGTTTATAATAATTTACTCAATTAATTGAAATCTGATAAAGTAACATTAATAACAATAATAAACATCTAAGACATTACTTACCTTGGAGGCTGAATTTTAAACTTTTCAAAAATTTCTGGATATAAAAGTGGGAATACTACCATTTCCTTTAGTGCATGAATATGATGGCTCAATCCACCTATGCTATCAAACCGCACCTTGGAAAAATGGGGGAAAAGTTTGATATAAAATAATTTTATATGTTCTATGGAATTTTTAAAATTTATAAAGTAATTTTATGGATTCAGAAATACGTGCCTCCAGTAGAATTTTTTAAATATAACTACAAATAAATATAGAAAAATAAAGTCAACAGTAAAACAAATTTACATTTCAGTTCAGGAACATTAAGCTACAATTCTTTCGTCTGGTAAACTAAGGACCAGGATTAATGCCCAACCTAAAACTTTAACAGGTAGCTATAGGACATGCTATTCATGTTATAACAGTTTAAATGACTTTTGAAACATAAAATATTTTTGTGCATTCATTCCCAGAAGGGGTAATATCCCCAAAGGGGCAAAAAAATTGGTTCAAGGGTAGGACAAGAAAATCTTAGCTATTACAATGACTTGCAGGTCTCTAAAATTTAACTTTACCTGACAAAATCTTATTTGTTAATATTTCATTTCTCTAGTTAAAGTTAATTTGTCACTTTATAGAACAACAATTTAAAAAATAGTTTGAAAAACACTGATCTATAACAAGAAGCAACAAAGATTGTTCCTTCCATTCATAACAGTTTAAACAGCTAGACTTTGTAAAAAAGAAAAGCATAGTAAAAAACTGCTGACTGGGCACAGTGGCTCACAACCGCAATCCCAGCACTTTGAGAGGCTGAAGTAGGAGGATGGTTTGAGCCTAGGAGTTCTAGACCAGCCTAGTCAACATCTCAATACCTCATCTCAGAAAAATTTTAAAAAGTTTTAAAGTTAAAGAAAAAAAAATGCATGAAAGATATTTTGCCAAGATGTTTAAAAGTAATTGCCTTTGACTACTGGCGTATGGGAGCTCTCTTTCCCTGATTCTTCATGCTATTATGGTACTTGAAAATGTTTCATGATAAATTTATTGCTATGATAGAAAAAGCTTAAGTAAACTAGAAAAATAAAAACAAGTTAAATAACAGAAATATACTAGGAGAAGATAAATTTCTAGTATATAATATCAAATTTTAAAGAAGTTACTCGAACTGACTGTCAGAAATCTAAAGTCTAGATTTAATACAGTAAAGTACCAAACACTACTAGGTAAGGTCCTCTGAGAAAATTTACTGTTAGAAATAAGATTCTGGTTTGTTTTTGTTTTTTAGTTGGCATCTCACTCCATTGCCCAGGTTGGAGTGCAGTGGCACGCACAGCGTCAACCTGCTAGGCTCAGGCGATCCTTCGGCCTCAGCCTTCCAAGTGGCCGAACTACAGGCACGCACTACCACATCCAGCAAATTTTTTATTTATTGTAGAGACGAGGTCTTGCCAAGTTGTCCGAGCTGGTTTCAAACACACAGGCTCAGGCAATTCACTTGCCTCAGCCTCCCAAAAGGCAACCCAAAGTGCTGGGATTACAGGCTGAGCCACCAAGCCCAGCCGTCTGGGCATATTTAATACTCAAATTCCTTAGGTCTTCAATAAAACACGATAAATATTTTCCTCTATAACTTCAGATTATAGAATTAAAATTTCATCTTCAAATATATATGCAACTCTATTTGATAAATTCTTTTAAATCTCTTGTATGAGAATCAAATTATGCCACATAGATTTATGAGAACATAGACAAAAATACATATCAAATAAGTTTTCGGTTATGTAGTAGTCTTATTCCAAAGTAAGATACTACTAATAATGAGAAAAAAAATCTACCATGTTCTCTGAACTGCAAGTCTCTTTACATGCTACATATCTTCCCTGAGTACAATCTTCCATTTTCCATAGAGACTCCAACAACCTTTAATATCGATGGCCCATATCTGAATTTCTAGCCCAGATATTTCTCCTTAATTATCTACCTGCTATATATTTCAATAACATTAAAATAGTGAGACCCCAACTCAAAAAAAAATTGAAAAACCTGACTAACACATGTGACCAGGGTTCTGAGGTTCCAAAACATATATATCAAAACATTAATATTGGTCATATTTAATTTTTCTACATTTTTTAAGTGCTGACTTAGAAAAAAGGAAAAACTTTTTAAAAAGAATACTTCTAGAAAAACATTTATAAAACTTACTGATTTATCAATGTTCATTGGATCAACATCAGCCAAGCTTGCACCAACTTTTACTCGTTCTCGGAGAATACCACTAGCTAAGTCTTCTGCTCTGAAGTTCATAGGCAAACATCTGAAATTGATAAAAATTCAAGTAAAATAGCATTAAAAGTTTCACATTTTTAATGTCAAAATAAACCTAAATCTTTGTCATAATTCCATCTTTCTCTTTTCTCTCATAATCCAGAAAATAACACCAAAATATTTCATTATTTTAAATATTTCTCTTTTGTCTTTTTTTTCAGTTGGGGTCTCACTCTGTCATCCAGGCTAGAGTATAGTGTGACACTATCATGGTTCACCGCAGCCTTGACCTTCTGGGCCCAGGCAATTCTTCTATCTCAGCCTCCCAAGTAGCTGGGACTATAGGCAGGCACTACCACACCCAGCTAATTTTTTTTTTATTTTTTATAGAGACAAGGTCTCACTATGCTGCCTAGGCTGGTCTCAAACTCCTAGGCTCAAGCAATCCTCCCACATTAGCCTCCCAAAGTGCTGGGATTATAGGAGTGAGCCACCACACCGGGTTGTGTTTCATATTTTTAAACTACTTTTCCTAAATTCTTTTTAACTGACTAAAAATAAAGTTATTCACAAGACAAAGAAAGCAAGATCATTAATCTGCTGTCAAAGGGCCTAATATATTCAAATTTAGAAAAATAACATACCTGATATCCAATGTTATACAACTATTAAATAAAAATAGATCTACAGTTACTAAAATATATGTAATTAAAATGAATTCAGGCCAGGCTCAGTGGCTCAGCCTGTAATCCCAGCGCTTTAGGAGGCCGAGGTAAGTGGATTGCCTGGGCCCGCGGGTTCAAGACCCGCCTGGGCAACATGGCCAGACCTCATCTCTACAACAAATAAAAAAAACTCAGCTGGGCGTGATAGCGCAGGCCTGTAGTTCCAGCTACTTGGAAGGCTGAGGTGAAAGGATCACCTGAGCCCAGCAGGTTGAGGCTGCAGTGGCTGGGAGCGGCCACTGCACTCCAGTCTGAGTAACAGGGTGAGACTCCAACACACACACAAAAAATGAAATCAAAATGTGTAAAAATATTTAAAGTTATCCTCAGATACATGAATATGTCTACTTGTTCATATGAGTGAAAAAAATTCTTTCCGTTTTGTTCAAAGGAAACGTATTCTAGTTCACATCTTGAGAACTGTATTTTATCTTCTGTGTAATTACCTTGAGAGAGATCTCTAGCTACCTAAAATACTACACTACATTATTTATTCTTACTATCTCCCCCAAGTAAACATAATCTACTTCCTCTTTTAACATTGAGTGAACACTAAAATTGCAGTCTCAAAAAAGTACAGCTTCTATAATAAATATACTTCAATGACATTTTTGAATCCCAATTTACCTTAAAAATATATTATCAAAGTAGATTATCAGAGTAGTGTAGATTAAATAGGCATTAAATTCTTTTATTTAAACTTATATTTTTCCCATACTGTTTTATGAGTTAGAATCTCACTCTGTAGCCTAGGCTGGAGTGCAGTGGCATGTTCACGGTCACCACAGCTTCAACCTGCTGGGCTTAGGTGATCCTTCCACCTCAGCCTTCCAAGTAGCTGGAACTACAGGCATGTGCCACTGTGCCTGGCTAATTGTTTTTTTTTTTTACTTATTGTAGAGATGAGGTCTCGTCAAGTTGCCCAGGCTGGTCTTGAACCCATGGGCTCAGGCAATCTTTTCACCTAGGCCTCCCGAAGTGCTGGGATTATAGATGTGAACCACCGTGCCTGGCCCCATACTTTTTCTTTCCATAATTTACCTGCAGAATTATTTTTTGGTACACAATCAATACCAATCCAAACGAGTTTCTAAGGTCTGCGACTGAAGACTTAGTATTTCCTCTTCAACAGACACGTAATTTGACGCCTTAATTATTTGCTAGACAAATACAGGTTCTCTTCCCCAGTGAAAATTCTTCAAGGTTTTAGAGAGCTGCATTAATAACCTCAGTTAGACAAAGATGACCAGAGACACTCATTCAATCAACAACAAAAGCAAAATAAAATTTTCCAAAAAAACCCAAAATCTCCTGAAAGAATTTTATTAGAAATCTTATCTTGCTGGGCCTCACGCCTATAATCCCAGCAGTTTGGGAGGCAGAAGGGAGAGGATTGCCTGAACCCATGAATACAAGACCAGCCTGGGCAACTTGGCGAGACCTCGTTTCTACAATAAATCAAAAAATTGCAGCCAGTCATGGTGGCACGTGCCTGTAGTTCCAGTTACTTGGAAGGTTGAGGTGGAAGGATCACCTAAGCCCAGCAGGTCAAGGCTGCAGTGGCTGTGAGCGAGCCACTGTACTCCAGCCTGGGTGACAGAGTAACACTCCTATTCAAAAAAAAAAAAAAAAGAAAAGAGGCAGAAGAAAATACAGATGCTGCCACATAGGTTGACCTCTCACTTCATTGGCTCCCCTTCCTTTACCTTTCTACACATTACTTTATTATGACTACTTACAGACTAAGTAATTTAGGAAAATTTCCCAAGATAAGATTTCTACTAAAAGAATAATTAGGCAGAAATCAAGTCAGTCATGACACTAGTCTTAAACATGTACTGGATATCAATGTTAGCAAAGTGGTAGTATAGATAAGAAACTCATTAAAATAAAATTTTAAAACCTTGCTCATCCTTTTTGTCTACCATAGAAATAACATTAAAAATTTACTAACCTATTTCTTGCTCTTGCCATGCTCTTTGATTTCCTTCTTTCAAAGCGTTCTTCATCAGAAGACGTTGTATCACTACTATGAATGGCATGCTTCTTTCGCCTAGTTAAAAAAAGCAAAACCCTTAAAACCATTATAGTAGCAAATGGTTTCTTAAAAAATTATAAACATCATGTCTACAATTAGCTCAGTAGAAAATTCATTCAGCAAATATTTATTAAGATCTTTCCCTCATACATTTCCTAGCTAATGAAATATAAAGGTAGTAAGTGCTGCAGAGAAAAGAGGAATAAAAAGGAGAAGATGCCTAAAATTTTTAAAAATAAGGTGATTCAGAAAATGAATCAACAAACAATTTAATTTGCATCCAAACTTAGAAAATATGTCACTGTTTGATAAAAAGCATTAGAATTTTAGAAAAGAAAGCATGTCTTTGCCTTTTTTATTCTCTTTCCCAAATAGTAAGAAACAGTGCAGACATTAATAGAACTTAGAAAAATGCTAAGCATTGTGGCTCACGCCAGTAATCCCAGCACTTTGAGAGGCAGAGACAAGAGATTGCCGAAACTCAGGAGTTCCAGACCAGGCTGAGAAACAGATTTCGTCTACACAATAAATCCAAAACAAAAATTAACCAGGTATGGTAGCACACGCCTGCGGTTCCAGTAACCTGGAGGGCTGAGGTGGAAGGATCGTCTGAACCCAACATGTTGAGGCTGCGGTGGCCGTCAGCATACCACTGCACTCCAGCCTGGTGACAGAGTGAGATGCCAACTCAAAAAAATTTTTTTTTAAATAAAGAACTTTAAAAAAACACACTGGTTTACAGGAAGATAAAGGCTTTCACTTCCCACTTAAGAAACTTCTATCCTGTTTCAATTTATTATAAAATATATAATTTTTTATGTTGCCCAGGCTGGTCTCAAATTCCCGGCCTCAAATGACCCTCCTACCTCAGCTCCACAAAGTGCTGGGAATACAGGCATGAGGCACTACACCTGGCCTCATGAAATATTTTGAAGGAAAAAAAGATATAATTTATAATCAGAACTATTATAGAATAGTTAGGCAATATATCAGTCATCCCAATGAAGAAATAATACTTGGTGAATACTAGATTATTAATATAACTAATGACATCACTAAGATACCTAGAAAATATAACAAAATCACCACCAAATCGTGTCTTCTCAACAAGTCTAAACTGAATCCATCAGACCCAAATCAAATTTTGTAACCACTTCTTTTAAACTGCATGTTCAGTTAGCAGTTCTACTAACTGCAGCTTGTAAACCTCAGAAATCATCCTAAATCCCTTTTTCCCCACCACATTATCACTACTGGTTGAATCTCTTCATGCTCCCTATAAAAATCCCTTTCATCTTCTCTTTTCATCTACCCATTCACTTACCGCCCCCTTAGTCCTTTAACCACCTCAGCTCTGCTCTGCTCTACTAAAAAAAATCATTTGCCATGATCTTACCTTGGATCTTGTTATCACATCAACTGTTCTGTACTTCTGCAATCTTAAAATTTAATGACCTACTCTTTAAGCACAACCTCCTAACATACCAACTTTCAGGTCAACTCATCAAGACCCACTGTTCCTAAGTATCCATTAATTCATCATCTATCAACATCTTTCTTGGCTTACTTTTCTGTGCTGTCCAGCCTCATTAAGATCTATTATTTCAGTTTTTAATTTTCCCACCCAACTTACTCTGTACCCTTTTTTTCCCATTATAATTGTTAACCTCCACCCTTTACTAATCCAAGGAATAAAAGAGAATGCTGAACACACTTATGAAAATTCACACTTCAAATATTAAAAGAAATAACAAATTTGGTATATGCATACATTAAAACATTTTTCAGCAATAAAAAGGAATAATTCACTCTTATACACAAGGATGAATGTCAAAATCACCATGCTGGGTGAAAGAAGCCTGACATAGAAGATCATACTTTATGATTCTATTCATTAAAAAAATCTCAGAATATGCTAATGTTACTAATAACAAAAAGAACAAAAAGTAACAAAAAAGAAGTTCAGTGGTTACCTACACCAATGGTTGGGGAGAGACAGAATAAAAAGGGGCATAAAGAACATGCAAATGTTCTATTCCTTAACTGTGGCAGTGAATATACCTGTCAAAACTTAACTAATTGAACTTCTCTTTTTTAAGTGGGGTCTCACTCTGTCACCCAGGCTGGAGTGCAGTGGCACAATCACAGCTCACTGCAAACAAGCCCCTGGGCCTCTGCCTCCCAAGCAGCTGGGACTATAGGTGCATGTCTCACTCTTTCTGCCTAGGCTGGTTTCAGACTCCTGGGCTCAAGCAATCCTCCCACCTCTGTCTCCCAAAGTGCTGAGATTACAAACTGAGCCACCGTGCCTAGTGAACATTTTAAATATATACATTTTATTTTATATAAATTATGTTTCAATGAGGTATTTGAATGGGATCCTACAACATAAAAAAGACATTAAGTAAATGCCTAAGAAAACCTAAATAAAGTATGAACTTTAGTTCATAATAATATATCAATATTGGTTTATTAATTGTAACAAATAAACTACACTAATGTTAAACGTTAATGGGGAAAACTTGGTGTAAGCTATGTAGGAACTCTTTACTAGATTTACAATTTTTCTGCGAATCTAAAACTATTCTTAAAAGTTTATTTTTTTTTAAAAAAAACAAATGTGCACTTAAGATCTGTACACTTCTTTGCATGTAAATTTAATTTCAAAAGAAAAAAACTGAAACTAATATTGGACTTTTAACAATATACATGCTGAAGTATTCAGGGGAGAAATGCAGCAATGTCTGTAATTTACTTTTCTAAGTAAATGGATCCAAAAAAGAAGATGGACTGACAGATGGATAGAAACAGATATGTGATAAAGCAAGTATAGCAAAATGAAAATGTAGAATCTAGGTGAGGGATATATCAGTGTTCACTGTAAAATTCTTTCAACTATTCTAGATGCTTGAAAATTTCTATAATAAAATGACGGGTTGTAGCCCAGAGAGTGAAGCTCTTGAGGACTCCTCCTGATCCAGGTCAGCACTCACCCCAAGCTCTCATCATCCTCAGCCCTAGCCCATGCCACCCACCTGCCACGAAGAAGATGGAGCTGATCCAGAAGAAACACCAAGCTAACTGAGAAGACTAAGCACTATGATGACATGGCCACCTGTATGGAGGCCAGACCAAGCAAGGCACTGACCTGTCCAATGAGGAGCGCAACCTGCTCTTAGGGGTCTACAAGAATGTGGTCGGGGACTGCAGCTCAACCTGGAGGATCATCTCGAGCACTCAGCAGAAAATCAATACCTCTGACAAGAAGTTGCAGTTGACTAAGGATTGTAGGGAGTGGAGTCTGAGTTGAGATTCATCTTTATCAAGGTCCTAGAATTGTTGGTTAAATATTTAATAGCCAATGCAACTAATCCAGAGAGTAAGGTCTTCTATCTAAAAATGAAAGGAAATTACTTCTGGTACCTTGCTGAAGTTGCATGTGGTGACAACCAAAAACAAATGATAGAAAATTCCCAAGGAGCTTACTAAGAAGCATCTGATATCAGCAAAAATGAGATGTAAACCACATATCCAATCCGCCTAGGGCTGGCTCTTAACTTTTCTGTATTTTACTTTGAGATCCTTAATAACCCAGAGCTTACCTGCACACTGGCTAAAAAGCTTTTGATGAGGCTATTGTAGAACTTGATACACTGAATGAAGACTCATACAAAGACAGCACCATCATCATGCAGTTGATTAGAGACAACTTAACACTATGGTCACCAGACAGCGCAGGAAGAGAGTGTGATGTGGCAGAAGGGGCCAAAACCTAAATGCATGCAGGATGTCATCCTTCTTCCCATCACAAAACCTTTTTAGACATCTCCATTCCTTATTGTACTTGGATTTCCTATAGCAAAGAACCCACTTATGTGTATGGAGTCAACTGTTTATAGTCTTTTCACACTGCAGCTTTGGGAAAACTCTATTCCTTGATTTGTGTTTGTCTTGGGTTTCCTGGTATGCAGTTACTGCTGTAGAAAAGTATTAATAGCTTCATCTCATAAACATAAGTAACTTCCAAATATTTATGCAGAGGACTAAAAATACATCTGGTATTTAAGTAATCTGAACCAGTTCTGCAAGTGACTGTGTTTTGTACTGTGAAGATATGAAAATGTAGTTAATTATAATCTGAAGAGTGCTCCATATAACTTCTTAGTTTCTACATTCTCTCCCTTACTCTTCAGGGATTTCCTTCAGTAAGCAACTTTTCCATTCTCTTAATGTATTCCTTTTTAGTAGGAATCCAGAAGTATTAGACTGAATGGAAAAGCTCTTGACATTTCTGGACTAGGGGTAACAAACTGAAATGCCTCCAGTATCAGGTATTATGGAGGTCATGTATATCTGTGATAACCAGGAGTTTCCTTATTCGCTCTTCATTTGCTGCTATTTTGACAACTGCTCTTCCCAAATAAAAATTCACTTACATTTCCTGCTTTGTAGCTCTGGTATTCACTTTACTGTGTAATAGAAGTAGCATGTTGCTGCCAGAATACAAGCATTGCTTTTGGCAAATTAAAGTACATGTCATTTTTTCATACACTAGAAATGGGAAATACATTAAAGTACAAAAGTCCAAGTCTAAAAACTTTAGTACTTTTCCATTCAGATTTGTGCACATGTGAGAGGATGTCCAGTTTGTCTAGTGATTGTTATTTAGAGTCGGATCATTATTGTGTGTTGCTAATCATTGACTGTAGCCCTAAACAAGTCTTGTGAAAATGTCATGCCCAACGTAACAGCAGAATGACATAAAGTAAACTTACATTTTATAAGCCATTTGCTATGGCTTTGTAACAATTGCATATCCACATTTTTAAGGAACAGGTGAATTTACTACTTTCTAAAAGTTTATTGATATTTTCCTTTTATCTTATGTAAAATGTCATAGTAATACCTATATTTCTGCATTTTGATACACTTTTCTAAGGATGTGTGGAAATGTATAAAATTGGACTACATTTCTTAAAGTGTTTTACTATAGATCAATCTCATGGGCCATTTCTTCCTCAGATACAAATGATATCTGGTTAAGTGTTATATGGAATAAAGTAGACAATTTAAAACTAGGAAAAAATAAATAACAAAATAAAAATGCCGGGTGCAGTGGCTCACACCTATAATTCTAGCACCTTGGGAGGCCAAGGTGAGAGGACTGCCTGAGCCCACTGGTTCGAGACCAGCCTGGACAACTTGGCAAGACCTCATCTCTACAATAAATCAAAAAATTAGCCAGGCGTGGTGGTGCGTGCCTGTAGTTCCGGCTACTTGGAAGGCTGAGGTTGAAGGACTGCCTGAGTCCAGCAGTTCCAGGCTGCAGTGGCCATGAGGGTGCCACTGCACTCTAGACTGGGTGACAAAATGAGACTCCAACTCAAAAATAAATAAATAAATAAATAAAATGAGAGAGAAAGCAAATTTAAACCTGTATCCTAAATATAGATAATATTTCATTCCCTTCAAATGTCTATGGAACATACACAAAAATAGACTACATATCCAATCACAAAGAAAAACTCAATAAGAACAATACAAATAGTTCCCTCCTCATAATACAGTAAGTATACATGGTGTTATGGTACACATTGAGTTTCGTGGCCACGGTTCCTGGTTTATAACCTTCCTAACCCTTGTCAGAGTTTTGTTACAATGTTGAGTGTGTTAGGCCTCTGGAAACAGAATCTTCCTGATCTTCTCCTGCCCTACTTTCACCTACCTCAAGACAGGACTCTAATCTTCCCCCACCTTATGACTGTAGGTCTAAAGACCCTCCCGTTCCACATCTTAGGGTAAGGAATACTGAGTTTCTGAAACTTCCATAAAAACCCAGAGGACTGGTTTGGGGGAGCTTCTAGATAGCCAAACATGTGGGGGTTCCTGGAGAATGGTGAGCCCAGGGAGGGCATGGAAACTCTGCACTCCTTTCCCATATCTTACCCTGCGTATCTCTTCATCTGTATCCTTTGCAATATCCTTTATAATAAATCAATAAACGTGATTCCCTGAGTTCTGTGAGCCACCCCTGCAAATTAATCAAACCCAAAAATGGGATCATGGGAACCCAACTTGAAGCTAGTTGGTCAGTTCTGCAGACTTGCAACTGGTGTCTGGGATCTGACACTATCTCCAGGTAGATAGTACTGGAACTGAATTGGAGGGCCCCCAGCTGGTGTCTGCCGCCTGGTGTGTGGAAAAAAATTGGAGCACAGAAATTCTCAGTATTGACTGCTGTGGTGGTGGTGTAAGAGTAGAGGGAAAAACACCATTTGAGAGCGTTCTCCCTAATTCTCCCTAATCCCTAATGTAAAAGGACTGGGAATATATATGGCAAAGAACTAATCTCTCTACTACACAAAGAACTCCTGCAAATAGATCTAACAAAAGATATTTTTAAGGTTATACAAACTAATAAAAATGTTACTGTAAGGGAGTGAGACACTACTGTATGTAAACCAAAGTTTTTCATGTTCATTTTTTAACTTTTGTTTTTGAGCCATGGAAACTTATTACAGTGTTATATAATAAGAAATATGTTCAGTTTTTGTCTTCCATTCTAGACAAGGAGCTCCTAAAACCCTAAATTTCCTGAATTATAGGAGTGTCTTTATTAGTCATAAGAAGCCTGTTTTAATCACACCAGAGTTTATGCTAATGAGGTGACTTAAGGTGGGGCCATTAATAGTCTCAGGATTAAGTGGATGAGCAGAAAGACTAAGTGATTAGTGGGTTGGAACTTCTACCCTAGCCATTGACCTCCAGAGATTAAGCACTAGAAAAGCTCTTGAACAAGGAAATAAGATGAGCTTCCAGGCTGATGAACATATAGAGGTGATGCGAGGATGGCAAACTGAGAAAGGGAATGGAAGCTCTAGACTCTCCCCAAACCTTGCTCTATGTATCTCTTCCATTGGATTGTTCATGAGTTGAATCCTTTAGAATAAACAAGTAAAGTAAACCAGAAAAGTGTTTCTAGAGTTTTATGAGCCATTCCAGCAAATTATCAAACCTGGGGGGGGGGGTTGGAATCTCCTATTTATAGCCAGTTTGTCATAAATACATAATTTGTGGACCTGATGCTAACTCCAGTTAAAGAGTGTCGCAATTGAATTAAACAGAATCACTGGACATGTAGCTGGTATCCAGAAGAGTTGGAAAACTGGTTGCATCTGGTGTCAGGACACAGTGTAAGCAGAGAAACAGTGTTCCACAGAGCTACCTTTTAAGAAAATAAAATAATCAAGATACAGCCTTAAAAGTAGAAAACTTCTTTTGTGCCTACACGTAAAAGAAAGGATAGTTAGGAAAAAAAGTATGAAAGACTACCTGAATCAATGCTTCAAATGAAAGCAATATGGGTCACATAGATTCAACTGTCTACTAAGAGACCCTCTAGAGAGCTGTGTATCTTTAGGGAAACATAATTGGTAAAACAATCCCAAGCAAACTGTGAACCAGGAAGAAAACAGTCACAGATAAGATGATAATTATTAGTCAGTAATTAAAGAAAGAAGGAAAGATGCAATTAGTCTCTCAATGATATGTGCAAATATCCTCTCCTCTCAAAAAAAACCAAAACGTACCTAATATGACTTCTTCGTGCTGGAGATCTATGAATATCAAACAGTGTGTTTTCCCTCTTTTTTTGATGAGCTGGTACTAAAAGAAACAAAAAATAACAGAGAAATAACTAATAATAAACTGATACATTAACGTACTAAAGGAACAGAAATTACCTCTGTTAACTTTCTGAATAGAACCTAGCCATGTATCTTCAAGTTTCAAATGCTCTAACAGCACAACAAAAATAAAAATTATGTGATAATACTATGAAGTTGCAAATAAACATTCTCAACAGATGCTAACTTAATCTTTGTGACTATGGATTAGACAAAGATTTATTAAATATAATACCAAAAGTATAATTCATAAAAAAATTGTTTTAATAAATTGGAGTTCACCAAAACTACAACATTCTGCTCTTTAAAAGGTTCTACTAAGAAACTAAATAATAAAACAAATAACCACATTGAAAAAAATGAGAAAAGGACTTGATCAGACACTTTACTAATTTAACTGTTGGAAAAAAAGCACATGAAAAGATGCTCAACACCATTAGAGAAATGTAAACTAAATCTACAAAAAAATACTCTCTAAATTTTTTTGGTGGGGGGAATTGGAGTCTCACTCCATCACCCAGGCTGGAGGGCAGTGGTACGCTCATGGCCACCACAGCCTCAACCTGTTGGGCTCAGGCGATCCTTCCACCTCAGCCTTCCAAGTAGCTAGAACTACAGGCATGTGCCACCATGCCCAGCTAATTTTTTGATTTATTGTAGAGACGAGGTCTCCCAAAGTTTCCCAGGCTGGTCTCGAATCCCTGAGCTTAGGCAATCCTCTCAACTCCACCTCCCAAAGTGCTGGGATTACAGGCTTGAGCTACTGCACCCGGCCTTAAAATTAAGTATATAGACTGACCACAAGTGTTGACAACGATATGGAGCAAATGGAACTCTCACACACTCTTAGTGAAAATGGTACAACTACTTTAGTAGAGAATGTGACAATTTCTCAGAATGGTAAACATATACCTCATCATAAAACCCAGTCATTTAACTTCATAAAACCCAGTCATTTAATTCCTAGGTATGTATTAGAAATATAAAAATGTATGTCCACACAAAGACTTATACATAAATGTTCATAACTTTACTTGCAACAGTCAAAAGTGCAAACAATCCTAATGTCCTTTAACAAATGAATGGATAGACAAATTGTGATATATCCATAAAATGGAATGCTACTCACCAATGCACACTAGGTTACATTCAACAACATGGATGAGTCTTATAATAATAATGTTGAGTGAAAGAGATGAAAAAGGAATATATGCTATATGATTCCATTAATATAAAAAGCTTTAAAATGTAAACTAACCTATAAGGGGGGGACCTCAAAAACCCCAGAATTTATTTGTTAAAAAACATGTATTTATTCTTATATGTTTAAACTTCAGTCACCTTCAAAGTACTCTCCATTTGATGCCATATAATTCTCAATTTGCTTTATCCACACCTCAAAGCAGTTTTTGAACTCGTCTATTCTGATGCCTTTCAGTGCTTCTGCCATTTTTTATTTTACCTCTTCCCCATCAGCAAAATGTTTCCCTTTGAAGGCATTTTTCATCCAGAGAAACAAAAAAAGTTGCTAGGAGCAAGATTGGGTGAATAGGGAGGGTGGGGCATGGCGGTCAGGTGGCTTTTGGTCAAAAACTGTTAGGCATTCTGCAGGGTGTGGGTAGATGCATTGTCATGGTGAAAGAACCAGTAATTAGTTTGCCACAACTTGGGAAGTTTCTCCCACAAATCATGATGCAACCATCTTAAAACTTCCAGATAAAAACTGTGGTTGGCCATTTAATCTGAAGGAACAAATTCCAAGTGTACTGCAAGGGGCCTGCCCTCCAAAAGATAATCCCGGTTTTTTGAGGTACCCCCTTGTATAGAGACACAAAGCAGATCCGATCAGCAGCTGTCTAGAGACTAGGAGTGGGGAGGCACAAAAAGGGATAGGAGTAGATTACAAGCAGGCACAAGGATTTTGGAAGTTGATGAACTTGTTCACTATCTTGGTTGTGGTGATAGTTTCATAGGTATATTCCTATTTCAAAACTTGCCATAATGTATACTATAAATATATGTAGAAGGGAAAAAAAATCTCTTCTCAGATATTTGAAATAAATAAATGCAATAAACTGTATTTCGATTTTACAACTGAAATAAAATTCAATGAAGCCTTTTTAAATAACTTTCTTTAAAAAAAGATGTAAGTGAATCAAGAAATAAAATGATGTAAGAACTATTGTTTGAAATCTTTTATCTGCCATAATACACCTCCCACATTGTTTTCTGTGACAGGGACTCCTAACTACAGTAGAAAGATATCTACATATTTAGGCAAGATTCTATAGAGATACCTCTGACACACCCCTTCCAGAGAATCAATCATTATTTCAGAGATAAGATTTGAGAAGACTGTTTTCTTCCTTGAAAACATTATTCCAAGTGAAAAAAGATAGACAAAAAGTCACATATAAGCAAATCTACAGGGAGAAAAAGATTAGTGGTTGCCAAGGGCTAGGTGAAGAATGAAATACAAGTAATTCCAGTTGACCCTTAAACAACACAGGTTTCAACTCTGTGGGACCACTTATACATGAATATTTCTCAACCAAACGCAGATCAAAATACTTAAAAGTGCTCAATAAGCTATACAATGTAAGAGAAAAGCATTGAGTAGTATTTATTATAAACCCTTTGCACTCGATTATATCTCGTGGATCACCTAGCAGCAACTCAACCACACTTTTTTATAAAATATCAAAAATGAATCACTTCATATTAAATAGCATAGTGTTGGCTGGGTGTGGTGTTTCAAGCCTGTAATCCCAGCACTTTGGAAGGCCGAGGTGAGAGGATTGACTAAGCCCGCAGGTTCGAGACCAGCCTGGGCAACTATGGTGAGACCTTGTCTCTACAATACATCAAAAAATTAGCCAGGCATGGTAGCGCGTACCTGTAGTTCCAGCTACTTGGAAGGCTAAGGCAGAAGGATAGCCTGAGCCCAGCAGGTCGATGCCGGGGTGGCCATGAGCATGCCACTGCACTCCAGCCTGGGCGACGGAGTGAGACTCCAACTCAAATAAATAAATAAATAAATAAAAATAGCATAGTGTTGAAACCAATTATCTTATTCCAATGATATTTGACTTATAATGGAATTTGGGTCATGGAGGAACTTACTTATGACAAAAAAAATCAAAATTTTTATATCTTATATTTTTCTAACGTGTGGTAATAGAAACGGTAACTGACATGAATTGCAGGTTCTTTTATATATGTTGTACAATAGTGGTGTCTTCTTATTCGAGCAAAAAATGCAGTCTCATTTTCTTCCTCCCACATTAATAATATGTAATTTACTGTCCAGTCTGTAGTCGAAGACAATGTGGAAGGACATACTCATCATTCCTAAAAACCACTTCTCAACTAACTTATCAGAAGCTTGACAAATTTCAAATGTGCATAGGTTTTTCATTGTTTCTTCAAGGAAACACACATTTTTAAAAAATCTGTGCTTGAATAGGTTTGTCCTGTATGGAATCACCAGCAATTTCTTTACGTCCCTTGAGAGGAGATATCCAAGTGGTTTACTAGATTTAAAATGTCCCTTCAGAGTGGACATACGAGTGCAAAGATTTAAATATAAGTTTCCATAAATAAAATGTACATGCTCTATGTACATTAATCTTACTACCATGTACTGTTAATGCTTTTTCAGTTGCTTGTGTGCATAGAAGTATATGTAGGAAAGGATACCATATATGGTACCTGCAACAGATTTCATTGTTTTAAATTCAGCAGTAATAATTTTTTTAAAGGGGTAGAGCAGAGTAAAGTACCCAACTATAAGAAGGGAAAAAGTTACTTAGAATAACTCACCTATTGGAGGTGCCTGGTATCGATCCACTGTTTTTCTCTGTCTCAAATTATATGGTCTATCATTCTCTTCGCCTTCTGCTTCTTCAACTTCTATATCTCCATCTTCTTCTTGAGATTCTAGTTTCCCCCAAATGAAAAGGAAAAAAGCACTGTTTTAATCCAAAAGCACTGTTCTACTCTAGAACTGAATATTTACATTTTATCCATTATTTTTTCTTCACAGGTGACATTTAAGTGCCAATATTTTATATAAAGCATAAATCAATATAATTACAAATCAACCTAGGCAGATATAAAAGAAAATGCTTTGCCTACCAATTATCAATACAATTTTCCTCTAAATAAGTTAATGTGATCATATTTGATCCCTTGATTTACTTAGGAACTTTTAATCTCTTTAGACATACAAAGCAATACTAGAAAATAGACCTAGCCGGGCTCAGTGGCTCAGCCTATAATCTCACACTTTGGGAGGCTGAGGTGAGTGGCTTGCTTGAGCCCGTAGGCTCAAGACCCGCCTGGGCAACTTGGTGAGACCTCATCTCTACAATAATTCAAAAAATTAGCTGAGCGTGGTAGCGCGCGCCTGTAGTTCCAGCTACTTAGAAGGCTGAGGCAGAATGATCGCCGGAGCCCAGCAGATCAAGGTTGCAGTGGCCGGGAGTGGCCACTGCACTCCAGTCTGGGCAACAGAGTGAGACGCCAACTCAAAAAAGAAAATAGACCTAAAATCTTACCAAACTATAGCAAACAATCAATGCTCTATTAACCACTAAATAAGGTTAGCATTTAAATACCACCTTGTCATTCAAGAAAATATGGTTACAAGTAATTACTAATGCTATAGAAAGAGCAATTTTTGTTGATAGTATAATGAATGATAAGTTAGACGTGCTGATAATAGATTGGATTGGTTACATTTGGTAGGAAAATGCAGGTAGGTATTGGGAGGGAGCATGAAACAGACTTCTGAGGTGGTGGTCATAGCTTCACTTTTGTGACTGCTTTATGATAATCATCTACCAGTACACTTAAAAATAAATTATAATGTATATAACTCCTAAAAGCTTTTTTTAACCCTTTGTACTCAGAGACATCTCATGGATCACCTATCAGCAATCTGACTGTACTTCTTTACAAAACAGTGAAAAACAAATCACTTCATATTAAATAGCATAGCACTGAAACCAATTATTTTATTATAATGACATTTGGCTTATAATGGAATTTGGGACATGGAAAAACTTATTTATGACAAAAAAAATCAAAATTTTATATCTTATATTTTTCTAACATGTGGTAATGTGTGAAACAGTCACCAACATGCATTGCAGATTCATTGATACATGTTGTGCAATAATAATTTGTTTGACGTCTTCCATCTGGTATTCTTCTATTCCAGCAGACAATTCAGTCTCATTTTCTTCCTCCCACATTAATAATATGTAATATACTGCCCAGTCTGTTGTTAGAAGATGTGAAAGGACACACCTGTAATTCCTGAAAACCACTTCTCAACTGATCGATCACAGTTCAGCATATATTCCATCTCTTTATTTGCTCTTTTGTGTAATTTGAATGGAAAACTTCAAGGAAACATACATTTTTGAGAAATTTGTGCTGGCATAAGTTTGTCCTGTATAATCACCAGCAATCTCTTTATGTACAAGTGGTTTACTAGATTTATAATGTCCCCTCAGAGGGGACATACGAGTGCAAAGGGTTAAAAAATAGTTTAGCTGGCTGGTGGGCGCAGTGGCTAACACCTACAATCCAGCACTTTGAGAAGCAGAGGCAAGAGGATTGCCTGAGCCTAGGAGTTCAAGACCAGCCTGGGCAACTTGGAGAGACCTCGTTTCTACAATAAATCAAAGTATCAGCCGAGTGTGGTAACGCATGCCTATAGTTCCAACTACTTGGAAGGCTAAGGCAGAAGGATCCTGAGTCCAGCAGATCAAGGCTGCAGTGGCCGTGAGCATGCCACTGTACTCCAGCCTGGGTAACAAAGTAAGACTTCAACTCAAAAAAAAAAAAGAAGTAGTTTAGCTATAGCTATGTGACATATAATTACAGTTAAAATAAAAGTCTAAGCCAAATACAGTGGCACATGCTTGTAGTCCCATAGTCCCAGCTACTTGGGAGACTGAGGCAAGAGGATCACTTGAGTCCAGGAGTTGGGAGACCAGCCTGGACAGCATAGCAAGACCCCTGAACTCTATTTTTTTTAAAAATGAAATTTGCTGAAAATGTACACGCATATGGTCCTCAAATGTAATATACTTTAACCATAAGAATTGTCAATATAAACAAACATAGGAAAAATTTAAAGCTGTCAGTGATGCTTAGGAAGGCAGAAGACTAAAACTGCAAAGGTCTTTATATTTCACTCATGACACCTGAAAACTTCTTTCAAGTTTTGAAAATGTTTTATTGTTAGGTTATAGAGAAAAACTGACAAACACAATATTTATCTAAATAATATTATGAAATACTTACACACAAATAAGTTTTCTAAATCTCCAAAACATTACTTTTTTTAAAAATGTCTGTACAATTGTATACTACTCACTATGGGCAAAAAATTCTATATACGTCATACCTACTTTGCAAACTCTATAAAGGTATTCATCTACTTTGCAAACTCTACAAAGGTATTCAGTTAATGAAAAGGCAAAAATCACATTATAAATCTGTCTCACCTATACTGATTTTCTCCAAAGGAAGAAATATAGAGGTTCTAGCTGTAACAACAATAATATTTGCTCAATAAAGTAACTTCATCAGAAATATCAGCTCTTTAAAATTGGCTAATAAAATATTAATTATAGAATCTGAAAAACAAATGCAGTCTTCTTCATCTAAACTACACAAATGATGGGAACTAGTAAGATTCCCTTGTAAAGTACCACTACTCTGCATTTACAATATACCAAATGTCCTGAGAATCCATTTCAATAAAGATGAATGCCTACAGTGTACTGGTCATCAATTTATAATCCACAGGGCCAATGTGCTTTTCTCATGTCCCCAGTTCCAGCCCTACAAATTCAGTCTGCGGTCTTTTGACAGAGGCCTTGGAAAAGAACAGTACAATCCCCTCCACTATATTAGCAGACCCCCTTTCTCTAAACTTTACCATTTACTCCTTAGTCTATAACTAAATTTGAGATCCACAAAATCAGAGATTTAGAAACTATGGATCGCAAAATAATCTTCCAGTCAGAAGGTACCTAGGTACAAAAGAGGCCTCACTTAACAAGCAAATTAACCATGACAAATGCCACACTAGACCACTTAAGAATTTCCAATTACTAATTAAAATATATTACATAATGTATAACGTACAGTTAAAAGCAGTTTTCCAAATGAAGAAAATAAAAACTCAGATAGCCAACTGAGTTTAGATTATTTCACATTATACAATATAGACCTCAAAATCCAAAAATCATATACCTGACAATATTATATGCATATTACTTGTATATATTACTTTTCTTCCCTTCCACCTGAACTTTCTAATATTTATTTCATAAGGTGCTTTACAAACCTTCTTCTTCACCCTCAGTAGAAACTTCATGATGATTCTGTATCCCATAACTATTTCTTCTCAGTGACTTTCTTCGCCTTTTCACTCTTGAATACATATCCATGTTTTCCTTTTAAAGAGAGAAATCTGTCAAATTTTAACATGACATTAAGTCTCAGCTATAAATAGCATTAACTCAATGGGACATGCCCTGAGTACCTATTGTCAAGGGAGAGGCTCGTGAAAATAGAGATTCCTCAATTCAATAAATATAAGGAACAAAAGGGAAAAAATATTAAAGTTAATATTTAATATTTAATTTAAATATTTGTAAAATTATTAAAGTTAATATTTAATATTAAAAATTAAAAACACAATGCTATCAACATACTTTCTCCCTCAAGCAAATTACAGCCTAGCAGGAGAGAAATAAGGCAAAGCACAACTAACTATAAAAGAAAGTAAAGGTCTGGCACAGTGGCTCATGCCTGTAATCCCAGCACTTAGAGAGGCCAAGGCAAAAGGATTGCTTAAGTCTAGGAGTTCAAGACCAGCCTAGGCAACAGAGTGAGATCTCATTTCTAAAAAATAATAATTTTTCTAAAAAAAGCCAGCCTAGGCAACATAGCAAGACCTTGTCTCTACAAAAAATAAAAGTTAGCTGGGCCTGTAGTCCCAACTACTCAGGCGGTTGAGGCAGAAGGACTGCATGAGCCCAGGAGGTCAAGGCTATAGTGAGTCATAATTGTGCCACTGCACCCTAGCCTGAGTGACACAGTGAGACCCCAACTCAAAAAAAAAAAAAAAAGAAAAGTAAAATAATTTAAATAAGTTAAATGTCATAAAGAGGCAGAAAGTACTCTAAAACGCAAAGAGAAGACTCTCCTCTCATTATAAGGGGAAGAAAGGCAGCATATGAAGTAAACCTTGAAACAAAGACAGAACGCTTAAGTTGCTAACCAGAAGTTTTAACAGGAGTAAAACATATGGGAACAAGAATGGTTAGTTTAAATTTAAGCAATGGTGTGTGAGAAGATAAAGTTGAAACCAGATCATATAAAAGTCAAGGTACTTTTAATTAATTCAGTACACAATAAAGAACTGTTAAACGTTCACATCAGACATGGTGGCTCATGCCTATAATCCTAGCACTTTGGGAGGCTGAGGCAAGAGGATTGCTTGAGACCAGGAGGTCTAGATCAGCAGGTCTAGATCAGCCTGGGCAACATAGTAAGACCTTGTCTCTACAAAAAAAAAAAAAAAAGTTATATTGCAAAATTTTTTTTTAAGTTTACATCAGAAAAGTAATAGAATACAGTGTTGACTCATCTGGCAAAAGTGTAAAGAGTCTTTTGGGGAATGCTATAGAAAGAGGGGAATGGATAAAAGAAGCAAGTAACAAAATCCCCAAATAAGTTGGAAATGAAGAGGAAGGAACAACTATGCTAATTAAAAAAAAAAAAAAATCCAACTACTTCAACACCCTTTTAATTCCTCAATCAAAATCAAGAATGTTTGCCAAGACTGCTGTAGTTAATTTACTCACAAATTCTGTGTCTGTCCACATTCGAAGTCGTTCTACTTCTCCTGATCGACGATTCCGTCGGATGTTAATGTTGTCCATTTCCTGTAGTACAGCTTCAGCAGTACTACAATCATATAATAAAATCAGGATCTAGACAATGGTGGGACTATACACTGTGTCATACACATGAAAGAGCTCTTAATGAAAGCATAATGAAATCATCCTCTAATATTCTAATATGTAACTATACATAACATTCCAACCAAATAACTCTTTCATAACCAGTATCCATCAGAAAACAGTGCCCAATTTAAAAAAAAGATACAAAGAAACCAGAACGTGTTCTACCTTGATATATTTTTTAAAACAAAACTTTCCAGGGACTGGGCACAGTGTGGCTCATGCCTGTAATCCCAGCACTTTAGGAAGCCAAGACAGGAAGACTGTTTGATGCCATAAGTTCGAGACCAACCTGGGCAACATAGTGAGATCCTTCTTTAAAAAAATAAGAAAAATAAAATAAAATTAATAGAATTAAAAAATTATGGCCAGGCATGGTAAATCACGCCTGTAACCCCAGCACTTCGGGAGGGAGAGGTGAGAAGACTGTCTGAGTTCAGGGGTTCAAGATTAGCCTAAGCAACATGGTGAGACTTTGTCTCTATAATAAATCAAAAAATTAACCAGGCGTGGTAGTACATGCCTGTGGTTCCAGCTACCAGGAAGGCTGAGGCAAAAGGATCACCTGAACTCATCAGGTTGAGGCTGCAGTGGCAGTGAGCGTGCCACTGCACTCCAGCCTAGGTGACAGAGCGAGACTCCAACTCAAAAAAAAAATTAGCCAAGCACAGTGGCACACACCTGCAGTTCCAGCTACCTGAGTGGCTGAAGCAGGAAGATCACTTGAACCAAGGATTTCGAGGCTGCTGAGCTCATCAGGTTGAGGCTGCAGTAGCAGTGAGCGTGCCACTGCACTCCAGCCTGGGTAACAGAGTGAGACTCCAACTCAAAAAAAAAAATTAGCCAAGCACAGTGGCACACACCTACAGTCTCAGCTACCTGAGAGGCTAAAGCAGGAAGATCACTTGAACCCAGGAGTTCGAGGCTGCAGTGAGCCATGATCATACCACTGTATCCCAGCGTGGGTTACAAAGCGAGACCTTGTCTCTAAAAAGTTTCTCTAATAATAATAATAATAATAATAATAACAACTTCACAAATATGAGGTTTATAAGGTTCCAAATAAATAAATCTATAATACCACTATAAAAACTGACTACTAGATCCCATAACACTGAATAAAAAGACCTAATTCCAGTCTAGGCAAATAGTGAACCCTCGTCTCTACAAAAACATAAAAAATTATAGCCAGGCTCAGTGGCTCAGCCTGTAATCCCGCACTTTGGGAGGCTGAGGTGAGTGGATTGCCTGAGCACACGGGTTCAAGACCCGCCTGGGAAACTTGGCAAGACCTCATCTCTACAATAAATCAAAAATTAGCCAGGCGTGGTAGTGCGCGCCTGTAGTTCCAGCTACTTGGAAGGCTGAGGCGGAAGGATCGCCAGAGCCCAGCAGGTCGAGGCTGCGGTGGCAGGGTGCACGCCACTGCACTCCAGTCTGGGCGACAGAGTGAGACTCCAACTCAAAAAAAAAAAAAAAAGAAAAATTAGCCAGGCATGGTGGCACATGCTTGTAGTCTCAGCTACTTGGGAAGCTGAGAAAGGAAGACTACTTGAGCCAGGAGTTCAAGGCTACAGTGAGCTGTGATCATGCCACTACACTAAAGTCTGGACAACAGTGATACTCTGATTCAAAAACAAAAAGACCTAATTAAATATTTTTATTTGAAGATAGTATTAAGAATACCACTGTATAAAATAAAAGAATTTGTAAAAAGTTTAAAGCTACTATAAGGTTAATTGAAAGGATATTTTTAGAAATTAGAGCAGAATACTAACACCCAAGAAATACATGCTAACATGTACAATTTTTATCTCTTTAATAAACACTTATATAACATTTAATATGTGTCCAGATACTGATCAAAGCACTTAACAAATAACTTATACCCAAATTTCATAGTATGTTACCACTACAGAATGCAATTTCCTCTCCTGTCTAATAGGGATCATACTGACCTCCCTCTCCAGGCTGTTGTAAGGATTAAGTAGGATGACGTATTATCTGAGAAGAGTAAGGCTTTATGAATGTAGGTGTTAAGCTGATAGTCAGCAAGGCTCACTCACTAGCTAAGAGACTCAATCCCACATACCCAGTCTCAAAACACCTTCAATTCAAAATCTTGACTAAGCAAAACCACTATTTACAAAACATCAATAATGGAACTTAATGCTACTTGAAAATTAGCAAAAACACACTTGTTAAATGAGGAAATATCAAAGGAATATTGTAGCGAAGACAAAATAAAATTACTTATCATTTAACTATGCATAAGACTTAAAAGAGACAAGAAGAGTCAGGAGCAATGGCTCACATTTATAATGCCAGCACTTTGGGAAGCTGAGGCAAGAGGATTGCCTGAGCCCACAGGTTCAAGACCAGCCTGAGCAACATGGTGAGACTGCGTCTCTACAATAAATCAAAAAAATTAGCTGGGCATAGTGGCGTATGCCTATAGTTCCAGCTACTTGGAAGGCTGAGGCAGAAGGATCACCTGAGCCCAGAAGGTCGAGGCTGCAGTGGCTGTGACGGTGCCACTGCACTCCAGCCTGGGCGACAGAGTGAGACTCTGACTCAAAAAAAAAAGAGAGAGAGAGAGATAAGAAAACTAGCTATTACACAAATTATATTAAACTGAATAAAATGACTAAAAATCTGACAATCATGGGTACCTACTGTTAATTCAAATTAAGTATTAAAAGAGTTGTAATGTATTGTTAAGTCAGTGCTTACACTTGTTTTTTAACATAACAGGCTTTAAAAAATCAAATATGAAACTGCTTACTGCATAAGCATTCATACCTATTTACTAGTTGATCAAATAACAAACTCTGGTTCACGCTTTCAAATCTGTTTTTCCTGGAACGACAACTTTTTCTAACTTCCATGTCACCATTTATACAAGAAAGGTCCCCATCTCCCTTCTTTTCCCCTCGAAGGGGATGGCTTCGAAGGGCTACAAAAAGAGAGATATTTATATTTCAAAGTACACAGTACAAAAAGAAAGAAAAAGAAAAATCAAAAAATTACTTTTAAAAGACTACAAAAAGTTGAATATTACCTCTTAAATGGCTTCAATATTCAATAATCTAAAATTTCTATAACTGCTTTATAATCTGTCATAATAATTTAAATGATTACAGTTATACTGATTTCTCAAAGTTTAACAATTGTGCACATTTTTACTATGACTGAAATTCAGTCATTTCCAACTGTATGTTGGGCATACTATTAAAACAATTTTCCCCACTTTAATGCTTTCTATAACACCATTATAAGAATTTCAATAAAACCAGTTTCATAATAAAATACTCACATAAGCTACTATGTCCGTTTGGTAATGTAGCACCAGGCTGAGAAGTTAACCTAGAACACAATTATATTTAATATGCAAACACATCAACTTTTGTTTCGATAAGCAAAAAATGTAATACTGCTGGAATTATTTTAATATTTCAAGTGTTAGTAATATTACTTTTTAAACTGTACAGATAACCTTTTTTAAACTCTAAGATTAGTAATATATCATTAATAAAATACACTAGCTAGTTAAAGAGCAATTTTATTACTTTACAAAAAGCTTTAATAACATGATAATAAACAAAATTTACTCCACTGTCAATTCTATAAATTAAAATCCCAATGAAAAGATTTAGGCTTAACATTCACCATGAAAGTAATCGAGTCTATATATAGCAGTGGTCACACAAATTAACTATTAGTTTTGACTGACAAAATAAAATTCAAACAATCACATATCTATTAATATAATAAAGTATAAGAAAAAAGTGCTTGAACGCCATTATCATTTAATACTTTCTTTAAAATATTTTGTTACACATTCTAAACTGATAAATAAAAATAGTCAATTTCTCAAAACAGTCATTTTTACATTCTCCCTTTTGGATGGAGGAAGAGAAATGTAAGTCATTTGAAAGATACTAAAAGGGTCATCAAAAGATGAAGACTTAGCCGGGCTCGGTGGCTCAGCCTGTAATCCCACGCCTTTGGGAGGCTGAGGTGAGTGGATTGCCTGAGCATGCGGGTTCGAGACCCGCCTGGGCAGCGAGACCTCATCTCCACAATAAATCAAAAAATCAGCTGGGCGTGGTACCGCATGCCTGTAATTCCGGCTACTTGGAAGGCTGAGGCAGAAGGATCACTG
>NW_007253190.1:37682-47531 GCF_000164805.1 Carlito syrichta
GGCCACTGCACTCCAGTCTGGGCGACAGAGTGAGACTCCAACTCAAAAAAAAAAACGATGAAGACTTAAGAAAAAGTCACAGTACCTCTTATAATAATCAGAAAGTTCAAAAACAAAAACTAAATTGCTATATAAGAGCTGTCAATGTAAATTAAGATATTATTGAAACATCCAGCAATTACAAAATTCTCCGAATGTCCTTCCCTTATATATGACTGTCTTTTATCTATGTGATTTGCACAAGCTTTTAACTAAAATAATCTAATGTTTTCGGTTACTCCAGCACTCTTAATGTTAATTATAAATATACTATATATTACAATGCCCCTGCCCAATAAAGGCCACAGTCAAGATGACTAAAATGTATGAACAATGAAAATTATTATGCATCTTTAGACTGTCAAGGAACAAACACAAAAAATTCAGCCCCCTTCACCCCTCAGAAAACAACAACAAAAAATGATCTAATCCTAATATCTACCTCTTGGAAAACATTTCATTTTTAGCAACATTGTATACAATGTACATTATTCTTCAGGCATAGAACAAATTGATGCCATATCTGACAATGTTGCCACTGCATAATACACTTCTGGAATTCTCCAGAATCACTCTCAAAATCCAATTTAAACCACATAGAAAAATCTATTTTATTACTTCATAAATACATTTTGGTTTTAGACCCAACACAGCATTAACTTAGTTTGATCAGTTAATCCAGAAGTCTTGGGGCCAAATGAATTTTGGCTATACCCAAAGTCACATGGATGAAATTTTACACACTTAAATTACTCAAAAGAATAAGATGCAGACCCTAAAGTCATTCCACATAAAAAATCTAAAAGTTTTCTGAACAATGGCAACATCAACTGGGGAAGAAAAAGCACAATAAAATTTTTGTCTGCTCTGAGGAAGACAATGATTACTTGGCTTTTATTTTGTTGCTAATAAAGTATCTGTTTTAAGAAAGAAAAAAAAAACTTGCTTTTTGATGTATCCAATGATCCCCACAGTCATAGATTATTGTAAAAATTTCACCATTATCATTTCTCTTTATAAAAAGGAGGGGGAAAATGGAGAAAGGATATGAATCACTTGGATGTGTTAAGAGAATACTGAAATTTTAAGAGTTGGCCTGTTCAGACAATATAACATATGAGTCTAAGTCTCTGTATATCAACATTCCCAAAAGTCAATCACTTAGTGAAATGAGGTGGATTAACTCCTTTGTTTATTCTTAAAAAGGAAGGTGGATAAGACGTTTTCCCCTGTATCTCTGTGTTTTAAATTTTATCAATAGAAAGTTTCACTTTACATTAGGTGATTACAACATTTGAATTTTCTACAGATTTAATTATCTGGGGCACACACCAATGCAATACCAGACTTAAAAATCATTACTTATTCTCCCTTTCCCACATAAACCCAAGGCACTTAGTGATTTATGAGGGTTCTAAATCTCAATTCAGAAAAAGCCTCAGTTCTGACAGATCTTACCCAACCACTATAACTATTCAATTCTAATGTGTCCATAGTCCAACACAGGTGGTTACACTTCTGCCTTTCCTCACTACTTCCTCATCACCTGACCACAAAAGGAAATTTTCAAGCAAGCTACATTCAAGTGTATGTAGTCTTATCAAAGACTTGATTCTGTCTGTATCTTAGAGTACACCTTTCTATTCCTCTAGAGATATCAAATGCATGCAATATACTCCAGGTTGTCTCCGAACACACACACACACACACACACACACACATCACCCAGGTTAAATAAAAGACTAGATAAATGTCTAGTAGCTAAATAAATATCAGCTGACAAAATGGTATAAACAATGTTAGTGTGCATATTTATGAATTCCTACATAAGACAAAAATGTTTTTAAAGATTGTTTTTATCAGAAAGTCCTCATTTTAGAAAAAAATATCAGTCATTAAAATTGTTAGGCCTGGCACAGTGGCCACGGCTATAATCCTATCACTTTGGGATGTGAGAGGAATGTCTGAGCCCAAAGGTTCGAGACCAGCCTGGGCAACTTGGCAAGACCTCATCTCTACAATAAATAAATAAATAAATAGCCAAGCGTGGTGGCATTCACCCGTGGTTCCAGTTACTTGGAAGGCTGAGGTGGAAGGATCACCTAAGCCCAGAAGGTCGAGGCTGCGGTGGCCATGAGCATGCCACTGCACTCCAGCCTATATGATAGAGTGAATCTCCGACTCAAAAAAAAAAAGAAATTTCCTCTCTCTCCCATTCATTTATATCAGTATGGACTCATGGATTCTTATTTTATTGTATATGTCATAATTCCTTACCCTCCTTATTTATTTTGTTACTCAAATTATATCAGATGTGGCCAATGCAAGCCCCTTCAAAGTAGTTCCTGTATCTTTTAACACAGCTCTATCATCTGGGGTAAGTTCCAGCTACTTGGAAGGCTTAGACAGAAGGTCGAGGCTACAGGTGGCCATGAGCATGTCACTGCAGTCCAGTGACAGAGTGAGACTCCAACTCAAAAAAAAAAAATTATGTTGACAAACTTGGGCCGACAAATATATAAATCAAAAATTCTCACCAAAAGAAAACTCATAATCTATCCAAATCACTTATGAGGACTCAAAAGTTCTAGCTCCACCTTTACCTCAATCTTCATCCAATTACCTAACTCCAAAAGTAAAAGTTGTTTCACTAATCAACAATAATTGCTTTAAAGAATTTCATGGTCTTTGCAAAGTTCTTTAGAATTCATTATTTTTGGCCAGACATAGTGGCTCATGCCTGTAATCCCAGCACTCTGGGAGGACGAGGTGAGAGGATTGCCTGAGTCCAGGGATTCAAGACTAGCCTGGGCAACATGGCAAGACCTCATCTCTACAATAAATCAAAAAAAATTAGCGAGGCATGGTGCCATGTGCCTGTAGTTCCAGCTACTAAGAAGGTTGAGGCAGAAGGATCACCTGAGGCCAGTAGGTCAAGGCTGCAGTGGCCGTAAGCATGCCACTGCACTCCAGCCTGGGTGACAGTGTGAGACTCCTATTCAAAAAAAAAAATGTTTTACATAGGTAATACTAATTCTCACCTATATTCCACTTTTCTTTACATGAATTTCTATTCATAATAAATTATTTTTTGTGAAAGGACTTCAATAATTTTACCTTAGATGTGCATAAAACTCAGATTACTGAAATAAAGGAATCAGGATTCTCAGGTTCATGACATAAAAACAAATATGAGCCTTCAAATAATTCCTGACTTTGGTATTTACACAACCTCAAAATCTAAAATATTTTTAACTACAAGTTATCCTTAAAATTCAATTCTATTGAATCTAATAAATAGCATTTTTCTTCTGAAACCATCTAAAACACTCAAAGAGGTCAGGTAGGCACAGTAGTTCATGTCTGTATTCCCAGAACTTTGGGAGGCTAAGGTGAGCCCCAGAGTTCAAGACCAGTCTAGGCAACATAGTGAGACCCCCGTCTCTACAAAAAATTGAAAGAAAAAGCAAAAAATAAAAAATAAAACACTAGAAGACTGTAATTCTAAATGTATAGTATTAAGCCAGGCACAGTAGCTCACACCTGTAATTCTAGCATTTTAGAAGGCCAAGATGGGAAAATCACTTAAGCTCAGGATTTCAAGATCAACCTGGGCAACATAATAAGACTTTATCACTACAAAAAAGTCAAAAAATTAGCCAGGCATGGTGGTGCACACCTGTAGACCTAGCTACTTGGAAGACTGAGATGGGAGGACCTCTTGAGCCTAGAAAGGGGAGGCTGCGATGACCCATGATTGTGCCACTGTATTCCAGCCTAAACAACAAAGTGAGACCCCATGTCAAAAATAAAATAACAATAAAAGTGTAGTGCTTACTCATATTCTTAGTTAAATTATCTCAAAAAGCTTTTTAAAATTGTGTGAACTACTAAACATTATCCTTCTGTCAAAATAGAAAAAGCAAATTTATTAGTATTTATTATTTAAAATTTTTATTCAAAACATACTTAATTGTTTATCTTTTTACAGAAATGGGGGTCTCACTATGTTGCCCAGGATGGTCTTGAACTCCTTGCCTCAAGCAATCCTCCTACCTCAGCCTCCCAAATAGGGGGGATTACAGGCATAGGCTACTATACCTGGTAAAATGTACTTAGTATTTTTTTGAAAAAAGGAATGTCTCACTCTAAGGCACGTAAAGAGAAACATAACTATCTCCTCTTCCCTCCCCTAAGTTTTTGAGGCCTCTTTATATGAAAAACATGATGAAGAACAATGTACATAAAGGCCTTCTGGGCTAACAAGGGAAATCTAGTGTATTACTTACACTTGAATAAGCTGTTAAAATCATCCTAAAGGTCAAATTTTAACACTAAAATGACTTTTTTTTAATTTAAATGAATTTTTATTTTAGAATAGCTTCAGATTTACATAAAAGTTGCAAAGATAGTACAGAGTTCCCATACACCCTAATCTAGTTTTCCCTATTTTTAACATTTCACATTGATATGGTACGCTAGTCACAACTAAGGAAACTGTATTAATACGTTATCATTATCAGCTAAAGGTCATGCTGTACTCACATTTCCTTAGTTTTTACCCAATGTCCTTTTCTGTTCTAAGATCCCATCCAGAATACTATAATCACGTTTAGCCATATCTCCTTAGGCTCCTATTGTCGGTGAGTTTCTTAGACTTTTCTTGTTTTTGATGACCTCGCTGATTTTGAGAAGTACTAGTCAGGTATTTTGTAGAATGTCTCTCTACTAGAATGTGTCTTGTGTTTTTCTTATGATTAGGCAGAGGTTTCGTGTCTTTGAAAAGAACTATTTTTTTTTGCCGGGCTCAGTGGCTCAGCCTGTAATCCCGCGCTTTGGGAGGCCGAGATGAGTGGATTGCCTGAGTCTGCGGGTTCGAGACCTGCCTGGGCAACTTGGTGAGACCTCAACTCTACAATAAAAATTTTTTTAAAAATTAGCCGGGCATGGTAGCGCGTGCCTGTAGTTCCAGCTACTTGGAAGGCTGAGGGAGAAGGATCACCGGAGCCCAGCAGGTCGAGGCTGCGGTGGCCGGGAGTGGCCACTGCACTCCAGTCTCGGTGATAGAGTGAGACTCCAACTCAAAAAAAAAAAAAAAAGTAAAGAACTTTTTTAGGAGCCGAGAACGGTGGCTCAAGCCTGTAATCCCAGCACTTTGAGGGGCCGAGGCAAGAGGACTGCCTGAGCCCAGGGGTTTGAACCCAGTCTGGACAACTTGGTAAGACCTCGTCTCCACAATAAATCAAAAATTTAGCTAGGCATGGTGATGTATGCCTGTAGATCCAGCTACTTGGAAAGCTGAGATGGAAGGACTGCCTGAGCCCAGTAGGTCAAGGCTGCGGTGGCTGTGAGCCTACCACTGTACTCCAGCCTGGGCAACAGAGTAAGACTCCAACTCAAAAAAAAAAAAAAAAAACACCTTTTTTAGGAACATTTATCTAGAAAAAGAAGCCTGATTCACTCATTTAATAAATGCAGGATACAGATTACAACAGGTAGATGAAATCTGAAAGTATAATTAAATGTCAGTACTCATTATAACATCATTATAAAGATCCAGACCTGTTTCATCTCACAGATGTATGAGTGTGGGAAAGAAAAGAAAATGATTCATGTATTTTTCTACTTAGCTTCCAGACAACACAAAATTTAAAACATAAAATGAGTGGTACCTGTTTGGAAAATACGAGTACTGGTAATAAGTACAGACAGACTTCTTAGGGAATACTAAATGTACACTGTTAGACAAAGTCTATATAATCCCAAAGATTTTTTTCGCTAAAGAGTAACAGTATCCAGAATTTACCTACACATATAAAATCAAAATGCTTTTAGACTTGAAAAAGAAATGAAAACAAAAGACTTCCCTTTTATTTTTGTTTATAATCAGCACTTCCACATCGGCAACTAAAAATTTTTTTTTAAAAAACAGAAGCTGCCGGGCTCGGTGGCTCAGCCTGTAATCCCGTGCCTTTGGGAGGCTGAGGTGAGTGGATTGCCTGAGTCCGCGGGTTCGAGACCCGCCTGGGCAGCGAGACCTCATCTCTACAATAAATCAAAAAATCAGCCGGGCGTGGTAGCGCATGCCTGTAATTTCAGCTACTCGGAAGGCTGAGGCGAAAGGATCACCGGAGCCCGGCAGGTCAAGGCTGCGGTGGCCGGGAGTGGCCACTGCACTCCAGTCTGGCCGACAGAGAGAGACTCCAACTCAAAAAAAAAAAAAAAATGTAGGGGGAAGGGGGAAAAAAAGAAAATTTATAAAAAACAGAAGCTAAAAGTTCTGATTTCAATGCTTAAATCTTTTTTCAACGTGTGTGTGCCTATCCTATCTAAATTAAATTATTACCATTTACTACTTTTAAACTGACTAAAATTAAGCTTCCCTGATAGAGACTGCATTAGCTATTAGCAGGAAAATTTTAAAAAAAGAAAAGAAAAAGTTTCCCTGATACACATTGAGCTTCACACAGACAAATTTAAGTAGAAGACGAGAGATGAAAAGATTTCTTCAAAAACTAAAGTTTCAGCCGGGCTTGGTGGCTCAGCCTGTAATCCCACGCCTTTGAGAGGCTGAGGTGAGTGGATTGCCTGAGCCCGCGGGTTCGAGACCTGCCTGGGCAGCAAGACCTCATCTCTACAATAAATCAAAAAATCAGCCAGGTGTGGTAGTGCATGCCTGTAATCCCGGCTACTTGGAAGGCTGAGGCGGAAGGATGACCAGAGCCCAGCAGGTCGAAGCTGCAGTGGCCGGGAACGGCCACTGCGCTACAGTCTGGGCGACAGAGTGAGACTCCAACTCAAAAAAATAAATAAATAAAATAAAACATTAAAAAAAATAAAAAATAAAGTTTCCCAAAAAAACTGAAGTTTCAGCTGGGCTCGGTGGCTCAGCCTGTAATCCCACACCTTTGGGAAGCTGAGGTGAGTGGATTGCCTGAGCCCGCGGGTTCAAGACCCGCCTGGGCAGCAAAACCTCATCTCTACAATAAATAAAAAATCAGCCGGGTGTGGTAACGCATGCCTGTAATTCCGGCTACTCGGAAGGCTGAGGAGGAAGGATCGCCGGAGCCCAGCTGGTCAAGGCTGCGGTGGCCGGAAGCGGCCACTGCACTCCAGTCTGGGCAACAGAGTGAGACTCCAACTCAAAAAAAAAAAAAAAAAAAAAAAATAACCTGAAGTTTCATTATAAATATATATATTTAGATTGTAAATTAGAGAGAGGGAGAGAAAAGATTCACCTACCTAAAGCGGGGGAGGGGGCCAAAGCCAGGAAAACATGGCAGCCATTGCTCAAAGAACATATGGCCTGGCCAGGCTTAACAAAACAATGGACTATTATATTTTAGCGTATCACTTCAAGTAGAATATTTAATCATCTTAGAAAAGGAAGACTTTTATTTTCATATAAAAAATATAATTCTAACCATGTGCTATTTAAATTTTCAAGACAAACGTTTACATATTCAAGACCTATCAAAATTAAGAGTAGTTTCTTATACATACATTGTATCTTACACATACCTTATATCTTTAAAAAACAAATATATTTTATAATATGTTTAGAAAAAATAAAATTATATATAAAAATTATAAAATAAGCTTAATACAATTTATAAGTATTTATAAGATACTAGTTGTTTTACAAATTAAGAAAATTAGCATTAATTATCAGCCCTGAATCACATCAAATAATCCATGAAAAAACAATTAATGAGTTCTCCTTTCTCACCTGGCCTGTCCAGTTGATATGTTCCATTCCTCTCGCTGACCAGTACTTCGTGATTTTGATTTGTCTTTGCAAACAGAATCAGGTTGTTTCAAAGTGCGTTTGGCTGGAGGAGATACGTGGCTATCACTTAAACTACCATCAACTTCAGCTTTCTGAAAGACACCATTAAAAGTGTACTTATTATTTCCATTAAGACAAATAGCTTTTTTTTTTTTGAATCAGAGTTTCAATCTGTCATCCAGGCAGGAGTGCAGTGGCACACTCACAGCCATCACAGCCTCAAACTGCTGAACTCAGGTGATCCTTCCATATCAGCCTTCCAAGTAGCTGGAACTACAGGCGTGCGCCACCACACCCAGCTAACTTTTTGATTTATTGTAGAGATGAGGTCTTGCCAAGTTGCCCAGGCTGGTCTCGAACCTGTAGGCTCAGGCAATCCTCTTGTTTCTGCCTCCAAAGTGCTGGGATTACAGGCTGAGCCACCGAGCCCGGCTGGGTTATTTGGTTTTTATTTTTCCTTTCTGCTCATTTGAGTTCCTTGTAGATCCTGGATGTTAGGCCTTTGTCAGATATATAATCAGCAAATATTTTTTCCCATTCTGTGGGTTGTCTCTCCACTCTCTTGATAGTTTCTTTTGCTGTGCAAAAGTTTTTCCAGTTTGATGAAGTCTCACTTGTCTATCTTAGCTTTTATGGCACCTGGTGTGATCCAGCAATCCCTCTCCTGAGAATACACCCAGAAGAACATAAATTATTCCACAAAAAAGACACCTGCACATGTATGTTTATAGCCACACTATTCACAATAGCAAAGACATGGAACCAACCCTACTGCTCACTGAAAGTGATCTGGATAAAGAAAATGTGGTACATATACATGATAGAGTATTACGCAGTCATAAAGAATAATAAAATCACGAACGCTGCAGCAAATTGGATAGAGTTGGAGACCACCATACTTAGAGAAGCAGGTGGAGGCCCAAACTTCACCTGCATGCAGCCTACTTGTGTAGTTAATCCTGACTTGTACCCCAAATCTCTATAAAAAATAAGTAATTCATTATAAAGTGGGCAAAAGATATGAACAGACACTTCTCAAAGGAAGACATCTGAGCAGCCAACAGACACATGAAGAAATGTTCAGCCTCACTAATCATCAAGGAGATGCAAATCAAAACCACACTGAGATACTACGTAACTCCAGTCAGAATGGCAATTATCAATAACTCAAAAATAATAGTTGCTGGAGAAGGTGTGGTGAAAAGGCAACACTCCTACACTGTTGGTGGGAGTGCAAACTAGTAGAACCTCTGTGGAAAACAGTGTGGCGATTTGTAAAAGTTCTAAATATCGACCTCCCATATGATCCCGTAAATCCCCCTACTGGGAATATACCTTGAAGAACTCAAATCACTCTATCAAAAAGATACCTGCACACGTATGTTTATCGCAGCATTGTTCACAATAGCAAGAACCTGGAACCAACCATGCTACCCATCAAAAAGGACTGGATTAAAAAAATGTGGTACATATACACGATGGAATACTAGGCAGCCATAAAAAAAAAACAAAATCATGAATTTCGCAGCAACCTGGATGGAACTAGAGTCTATAATACTGAGTGACCTCTCACAGAAACAAAGATCTGAGTATCACATGTTCTCACTCATATAGTGAATCTTGATCATGCAATGCACTACCATAAGAAAATGACTGACAGTGGTGGGGGAAACTATGAGGGGGAGGGGAAGGGGGGTGTGACTAATGGTAGTAAACATCTGTCTGGGGACAGGGAGACACCTGTTATCAACAAGGGGGCCTAATTGAAGTATATTTGTATACCTAACTCTTAACTCTACCCCACAACATCATAATAAAAAATATTGATTAAAAAAATAATAAATAAATAAAAATTTTTAAAAAGAGATAAGATAGACAAGTGGGATCTTATTAAACTAACAAGCTTTTGCAAAGTCAAAGAAACCATCAAGAGAGCAGGGAGACAGCCTACGGACTGGGAAAAAGTATTTGCCAACTCCAGGTCTGACAAAAGGTTAACATCTTGGACCTACAAGGAACTG
>NW_007253190.1:47551-51059 GCF_000164805.1 Carlito syrichta
GGCAACTTGGCAAGACCTTGTCTCTACAATAAATCAAAAATTAGCTGGGCATGGTAGCATACACCAGTAGTTTTGGCTACTTGGAAGGCTGAGATGGAAGGATCACCAGAGCCCAGCAGGTTGATGCTTGGGTGGCCATGAGTATGCCACTGCACTCCAGCCTGGTCAACAGAGTAAGACTCCAACTCAAATAAATAAATAAATAAATATCAGAAAAGTATGTTTTGTTTCTTGTTTGTATTTTGAAAAAGTTTCAAGAAAAAGTGTGTTTGATGTGAATATATTATCTTTCTATGACATAATGCCAAATCTCTTCCTAAATACTCCAGTATATACTTCACAAAACAAGGATACTTGACTACATTACCCACATACAACCCTCCCAATCAGGGAATCAACATTTGATTAATTCAGAACCAATCCAGAAACATACTCAAATTTTACCAAATTTTCCAACAATGTCTCTCTTTCAGGTTCCAGCATCCTATCCAGAAACATGTACACTGTATTTAGTTAACCAATTGCCTCAGTCTCCTTCAATCTACAACAGTACTTCAGTCTTTCCCTATCCCTCTTTCATGCCCTTGATGGTAAAGAGTAGAGGCCTTTCATTCTCTAGGATGGCCCCTCAATCTGATGTTATTCATAATCAGGTTCAGGTTCAGAACTAGAAAGAATATACACAAATGATACTGTACAGACTAAATCTCTCCTCTCCATCTGTAGAGATGTTAACCTCCATCATCTGGTCAAGTTGGTGTGGCCACATTTCCCCATTGTAAAGTCACTATTTTCCTTTTGTAATTGATTATATATTACAGATAATTCATTCTGATAATTCACCAATGTTCTGTTTCTCATCAAATCTCCACAGACCACCAGGCATGGTGGCTCACACCTATAATCCCAGCACTTTGGGAGGCGGAAGTGAGAGGAATTCCTGAGTCCAGGGGTTCAAGACCAGCCTGGGTAACTTGGCAAGACATCATCTCTACAATAAATTTTAAAAAAAAAATTAGTCAAGTGTGGTGGCATACAGCTGTGGTTCCAGCTACTTGGAAGGCTGAGGTGGAAGGATTGCCTAAGCCCAGCAGGTCAAGGCTGCAGTGGCCATGAGCATGCCACTGCACTCCAGCCTGTAAGACAGAGTGACTCTACGACTCAAAAAAGAGAAGAGATTTCCTCTCCCTCCCATTCATGCATATCAGTATGAACTCATGGATTCTTATTTTATTGTATATGTCATAATTCCTTACCGTCCTTATTTATTTTCTTGTTCAAATTATATCAGATTGGCCAATGCAAGCCCCTTCAAAGTAGTTCCTGTATCTTTTAACACATCCCTATCATCTGGGATACTTCCTTATTTTCTGGCACAACAGAATTCTCTAGGCCCATTTTGTACTTTCATCTCTGGCCCTAGAATTAGCCACTTCTCCAAGGAGCCCTGGTTCCCTTTAGTCAAGGACAACATTTAGAATCCAAGATCTGGATACTAGGGTGCTCACTATTACTGGGGTTTCACTGCTATGAAGCCCTCTCTGAATACAGAGCTAAGAAATATACAAACATCTAAACTTATTTCTATAACTGAGCATAAATTTTTTAAATAGGCTTACACTAGTACTTCTTTACTTTTTATTCTACATTTATTTTTTGTAGAGACAGTCTCACTGGGTGAGCTGCCCCCAACTCCATACCTTTATTTCTATTCTTTCCCCTTCTTTATTTATAAACCCCTCTCAACAAGAAACCTGGTTTCCATTATCTTCAATATATTTATTTGCTCTTTCAATTCATTTATTCAATGTAACCAACCTCTCAACCAGAGTCTTCCTTCACTCATCACATTTCTATCAAGCCTTTCCCTCTTTCCTCAAATTATAGGAAGGTCACTGTCTCTGCATAACACCCTCCTCTCTACCTTCCAATTCCACAGATGCCAAGAGTAGTCAGGTGTGGTGACTCACGCCTGTAATCCCAATACTTTGGGAGGCTGAGGCAGGAAGACTGCTTGACTCCAGAAGCTGGAGATCAGCCTAGCAAGACCTAGTCTCTCCAAAAAAAAAAAAAAGAGGCTAGGAAAGATTGGGAAGAGAGAGGAGGGAAGATTAACCTTTTCTTTGGAGAATATTTAATTTATGTGCTAATATTTTATAGAGTATCAGTTGATATTCCAAATCAGTATTTCAATGGTACATATGATAATCTTCAAATGCTATCATATAAGAATATTTGAGAAAATCTAGTTTCCCTTTATGCTACAAATTTCTGTTAAGAAAAAAAATATAAAAACTATTTCATAGCCAGGCATGGTGGCTCACGTCTATAATCCCAGCACTTTGGGAGGTGGGAGGATTGCCTGAGTCCAGGGGTTCGGGACCAGCCTGGGAAACATGGCAAGACCTCATCTCTACAATAAATCAAAAAATTAGCTGGGCATGGTGGCACACACCTGTAATTCCAGCTATTTGAAAGGCTGAGGTGAAAGGATCCCCTGAGCCCAGCAGGTCAAGGCTGTAGTGGCCGTGAGTATGCCTCTGCATTCCAGCCTGGGTGACAGAGTGAGACTCCTACTCAAAAAATGAAAGAAAGAAAAGAAAAGAAAGTTAACATTTCATAAATGCAGGTACTGAAGTTTTCCAAACATACTCTGGAAATAAGTACTATGTACTACTGAATTAAAGACAAAAAAAATAGTAAAATATTTGAAGTCTACCAATTTTTAAAATAATCTGAAAATTAAATAACCTCAGTATATAATTATTTGAATATCAGTTTAAGTGAGTATATAAATTTATTTATGAGTCATTCTCATATTCTAATGACTGTCTTCAGCACTACTAAGAAGCATTTCTCAAACTGTTGTCCACAAACTGCCTGGATTACTCATTACAAAAATGTAGCCTGCTGAACTAGAATGTCTGGAGGTGGAACATTTTTAACGAGGGCCTCCAAATAATTCTTAGTACACAAAAGTTTGAGGACCACTGGCAAATAACATGGTGTAAGATACTGTACTAACTGTAGTGATGTACTGGTATATTTACTTCTCTTGTTATACAAAAGTTTCAATCTTGACTTGGTTCTATGACAAACTTCAGAATAAACAGCATTACAAAAGTCTCCTTCCCTCCAAAGAAATCTAGAGATTTAGGTAAAGCAAGCAACCAAGATGTAAATAGGTACAAAATAATTACTTCAGCACCATTTAATTAATAACTTCAAGCTTTGGGAAAGCTTTTACCTACAAACCTGATACTTACAATTCACCTTTAATAGGATGATCATAATGCACAACCTTAACTTTTTCATCTTCAAAGCATTTTACTGGCTAATTATAACCTAACCCTTTGAGGGATGGTATTATCAGTTTCATGACAAAGACAATTTAAGGCAGATTATGTAATCTACCCACAGTCATTTAGCAATCTGTATCAGTGGTTAAAATACTTGAGTATAAAAGGTTTCTCAGACTAAGAGAAATTTTTTTTTTTTTTTTTTTTTT
>NW_007253190.1:51079-52247 GCF_000164805.1 Carlito syrichta
GAGGTCTCGCTGCCCAGGCGAATCTCGAACCCGCGGGCTCAGGCAATCCACTCACCTCAGCCTCCCAAAGGCTCGGGATTACAGGCTGAGCCACCGAGCGCGGCTAAGAGAATTCATTTGACAAACATTTATTGAGGACCTACTATGTACACGACATGAATGAGTAAGAACCACCTGAACTCATGCCAGTGATCCCAGCTACTCAGGAGGCCGAGGTGGGAAGATATTTAAGACCAGCCTGGGACACACAGCATGACCACGTCACTACAAAAACCTTTTTACAAACCTAGCTGGGAGCCAGGCACAGTGGCTCATGCCTGTAATTTCAGCACTTTGGGAGGCTGAGGCAAGAGGACTACTTGAGCTCAGGAGTTTAAGGCTGCAGAGAACCACAGTTGTGCCACAGACAGAGTGTGAGTGCCAGAGTAAGACTGTCTCAAAAAAAAAAAAAAAAAAAGATTTGACTCAGCCAGGCTCGGTGGCTCAGCATGTAATCCCGCGCCTTGGGAAGACAAGATGAGTGAATTTGAATTGCCTGAGCCCGGGGGTCCGAGACCCGCCTGGGCAACTTGGCAGACCTTATCTCTACAATAAATAAAAAATTAGCCAGGCGTGGTAGCGCATGCCTGTAATTCCGGCTACTGGGAAGGCTGAGGCGGAAGGATCGCCGGAGCCCAGCAGGTTGAGGCTGCGAGGGCCGGGAGCGGCCACTGCACTCCAATCTGGGCGACAGAGTGAGACTCCAACTCAAAAAAAAAAAAAAACTTGACTCAATACACAGCTCACTGAGTTGACAAATAGTTACAACCATGATACATGCATAGCATATTATAGTAAATACTATAATAATGCACAATTATCTGAAAGCAAAAATCAAAGTGTTATCTGCTATTAGAGATGAATAAAGACATAAATGATGTGGACTTTAAAGGATGATGCCAAGTTTTCTATAGAAATGGAAAGATATAGCCGGGCTCAGTGGCTCAGCCTGTAATCCTGCGCCTTTGGGAGGCTGAAGTGAGAGGATTGCCTGAGCCCGCGGGTTAAGACCCGCCTGGGCAGCAAGACCTCATCTCTACAATAAATCACCTCATCTCTACAATAAATCAAAAAATCAGCCGGGTGTGGTAGCGCATGCCTGTAATTCGGGCTACTTGGAAGGCTGAGG
>NW_007253190.1:52613-56704 GCF_000164805.1 Carlito syrichta
GCCCAGACTGGAGTGCAGTGGCCGCTCCCGGCCACCGCAGCCTCCACCTGCTGGACTCCGGCGATCCTTCCGCCTCTGCCTTCCAAGTAGCTGGAACTACAGGCGCGCAATACCACACCCGGCTGATTTTTTATTTATTGTAGAGATGAGGACTCGCCAAGTTGCCCAGGCGGGTTCGAGACCCGCAGGCTCAGGCAATCCACTCACCTCAGCCTCCCAAAGGCGCGGAATTACAGGCTGAGCCACCGAGCCGGCTGAGATAACTTCTAAGAGACGTATAATAGTAATAATGTCAAATGCTACAGAAAGTAAAAGTACAATAAAAAGAGATAGTCATATTCACTTAAGTGACTTTGTTCTAAACTCTAACCTTCTGAAATAATGTTTTCCAATTTACAAAAATTATTTTCTCCTTGAGTCTTTGAGTCTCTTAAATCATACTTATCAGCGACCACAAATATTGTCCCCTATTCTGCCATCAATTTTGTAAAATTAGGCAAAAGAACTTGAGAATAGGTCATGCACAGTGGCTCACAGCTATAATTCCAGCTGTACTTCCTGTCTCTACAAAAAAAAAAATTTTAATTCATCAGGTGTGGGTGGTGCACACCTGTAGTTCAGCTACTTAGGAAGCTAAGGTAGGAGGATCACTTGAGCCCAGGAAGTCCAGGCTGCAGTGAGCCACAATCATACCACTGTACTCCAGCCTAGGTGGCAGAGGGAGACCTTGTTCCTAACAAAACAAAACAAAAACTTGAGAATAAAGAAACAGATAGGAATTTATGATGCTCTGGTTTTCAAGGAAGCCTTCATGCTCAAATCCAAACTTGTCAGAAATCTAGAATGTGGATTTTAATCTAAAGACAAAATGAATGAATCCTCCAAGCATTTAAAATGAGATTCAAGAGAGCATTTTTAAATGAGAGCATTTTAAAATGAGATTCATGTAAATAAGTGAATTAGCAGACCACTAGATAAACTGAAGCTTTGATAATGTCCTCATCTAGAACTAGGAAAACAAAATATAAGAAACTGAGCTGCCAGGTGCAGTGGCTCAAGCCTGTAATCCCAGCACTTTGGGAGGCCAAGGCAAGAGGACTGCCTGAGCTCAGGGGTTCGAGACCAGCCTGGGAAACTTGGTGAGACCTCATCTCTACAATAAATTAAAAAATAAGCCAGGCGTGGTAGCGCATGACTGTAGTTCCAGCTACTAGGAAGGCTGAGGTGGAAGGAGCCCAGCAGGTCAAGGCTGCGGTGGCTGTGAGTATGCCACTGCACTCCATCCTGGGCAACAGAGTGAGACTCTGACTCAAACAAAAAAAAAAAAGAAAAGAAATTGAGCCTAGGAAGCAAAATAACTAGATCAGTGATACTATTACTGTATCAAAATAAATACAATAATGAGAGTTGTAAAAAGTGGTGGTTGGCAGTGATGGTGGTGGTGTGGGGAGCTGGGAAACAGATGTTAAAGATAAAATTGTAATGCTAAATTACAATTGGAAAGTTAGGTTTGGAAATCCAGCCAAAAATCTAAGGAAATGTCTACCAAGCTGTGGGAAAAGTAGTTCTGAAAAGAAGTGAAGTAAGGGGTAGAGATAAACATAAAACAGGATAATAAATGAAAATGATCATAGATAATATACAGAATTTTTTAAAAAGGCAGAAGTCAAAACCTTACAAAATGCCTATATTAAAGGTACGAACAAAAGAGATGACATAAAAACCAGAGAAAAATATAGCATCTTATTAAAACGAGGAAGTTGAACTTAGCCCCAAAAATAACAGAAGAAAGCTGGTAAACCCATGGATTTGTAATTAGGAGGTCACTGTAACTTTTGATAGAGCAATTTCTGTGAAATGCAGGATACTGAGTAAGTGGTGAGAAAGTACAGGTGATGACTAAAGAGTTAGTCCTATAAAAAGTGCCATATCAAGAAAGAAACAAGAAAATTGTTTTAAAAAGTTACAAAGTTAGAGAAGTCAGAAAAGGATTTTCTTTTTTTAGAAAAAACAAAAACAAGGACTCATAAAAAAAAGAATAAATTTTTTAAAGAGTAAAATAACTGACAAGAGAAAGTACTTCAAAGAGACGAGGAAACAGAATAGGAACATTTTCCCCCACATCAGACCAGAAAGTGTATGGGAGTAATCTTTTCCAATTTTCTTTATAAGACAGTCTTTTTGTCTACCTTTTTTTTTAAAACAAGTACTCCTGTTTTCATGAAAAAACTCAGAAGTGCAGTTGATTTCTTTTTTTTTTTCATTTATAAAAAGTATGCACAGACGCAACAGTTACCATGACTGCAGAAAACAAAACTTGCACTGCTATTTATTTACTTAGGGCCAAAACTATTCGACAAAGTACTGAAACTGCAGGCACAAAAATGTCCTAAATTTTCCTCAAATATCCCAAAAGCAATGGCTTACTAATTTAGTATTTCTAAATAATCATACTAAAAGAATACAGAAAGAAAAAAATATACAGAAGTGAGCAGTTAATTAGGTGAGGAGTTACAGAAAGATAAAAACAGTCTATAATAATTTAAAATGCACTTTTCCCCCCCACATAAAAATTTCTAGAAAGCAGTTTTTAAATGAAGAAGAGACAAAGTTGGTACTGAAAAATGTCAAAGACTTAGAAGTTGTGCAAACAGGATGAATCTTAAATTGCAGCACTACTACTGTCACTCAGAAACTATTTACATAAGACTATTATAAGAATCTGGTGAGGTAGTACAAGCAATAACTATTACACCTGCAACTTAACAAGTAGACACAATCTCAAATAAGAATACTTATTTGAGGCCAGGCATGGTGGCTCATGCCTATAATCCCAGCACTTTGGGAGGCCAAGGTGAGAGGATTGTCTGAGCCCACAGGTTCGAGACAGGTTGGGCAACTTGGCGAGACCTCATCTCTACAATAAATCAAAAAATTAGCCAGGCATGGTGGCACATGCCTGTAGTTCCAGCTATTTGGAAGGCTGAGGCAGGATGGCCTGAGCCCAGCAAGTCAAGGCTGTGGTGGCCATGAGCAGCATGCCACCACACTCCAGCCTGGGCAACAGAGTGAGACTCCAACTCAAAAAAAAAAAAAAAAAAAAGGAACACTCACTTGGCTTTGTAGAATTAATATAACATTATGACCCTATTAATTATCTTCAGTGATTCATTCCTTCCACAAAATATATCAAGCACCTATTTTTGTGTTAGATATTAAAGATACTCAATTTTAAGGCAGTCCCTGCCCTGGACCAAAGTTAAAATTCAACTCCTTAAATTAGCTGGTAAAGGTATACAAAAAATGTGCTAAGAGTATTGAGGTGGGGTACAAACTGATTTAGCCTCTTTTTGTCAAATAGCAATGTGACAAACCTATAAAAATTTAAAATATACATAATGCTTTGACCCAGTAATTACACTTCACCTAAAAGAAAAAGGTCATTTTCTGCTACATTATTTATGTTAAAAACATGGGTCAGGTAAGGTGGTGCATGCCTGTAATCCCGGCACTCTGAGAGGCCGAGGCAGGAGGGTTACTTGAGGTCAGGAGTTCGAGACCACCCTTGGAAAGAAAGCAAAACCCCATCTCCGTAAAAATTAAAAATTGAAAAAAACACACAAAAACAATCTGTGTACCAATAGTAAAAGGTTAAATAAAATGATATAGGAAATATTAAAAAGCCATCAAGAAGAAAGATATGAAAGAATATACATGATACATAGTAGAACATCAATTACCAGAAATAGCACATGAGGGGATTCCCTATCTCTTAAAAAATATACAAACACACCAGGCTCAGAGGCTCACACCTGTAATCCTAGCACTTTGGGGAGGCTGAGGTGAGAGGATTGCCTGAGCTCAGGTGTTCAAAACCAGCCTGGGCGATTTGGTGAGACCTCAACACTACAATAAATTTTTTAAAAATTAACTGAGTGTGGTGGCCCATGCCTGTGGTCCCAGTTACTTGGAAGGCTGAGCCAGAAGGATCACCTGAACTCAGCAGGTCAATGCTTCAGTGGCCATGAGTGTGCCACTGCATTTCAGCCTGGGCAACAGAGTGAGAGTACAACTCAAAAAAAAAAAAAAAA
>NW_007253190.1:56830-57479 GCF_000164805.1 Carlito syrichta
TTCAGGAGCGGCCACTGCACTCCAGTCTGGGTGACAGAGTGAGACTCCAACTCAAAAAAAAAAAAAAAAATACACACACACACACATATACACAACCCATACATACATGTACAATGGTCCAGAAGGATGTATACCAGGTTTAACAGTAATCATTCCCAGGAAGAATGAGCTAGAGGAATCAGAGGAGCAGGGAAATGTATTTTCTTTCTGTGCACTTCCATATTGTTTAAAATAGTTATTGCATAATTTTTAAATAAGAATAAAGCATTTTTCTAAACACTGAGGTTAAGTGTCCTAAATACTCTTTTTTAACCTTCATTATCTGGCACATAGTAGTCAATCATAGCAATTAAAGAAAGATACTTCCACTTCCAGTTAAACTGCTTTTTTTTAAAGAGATGTTGTCTCACTATGTTGTCCAGGCTATACTCAAACTCCCAGGCTCAAGGGATCCTCCCACCTCAGCCTCTCAAGTAGGCAACACAGGCAGGCACCACAGTGAAGGCTTCCAGCTGAACTGGTACTTCTAAGCAATCTTGGCCTCTTTAGCTTTTCTTTTACCTATTGACTAATCTTTGTTGGGGTTTTTTTGTTTTTTAGAGGCGGAGTCTCACTCTGTCGCCCAGACTGGAGTGCAGTGGCTGCTCCC
>NW_007253190.1:57777-64283 GCF_000164805.1 Carlito syrichta
GAGACCCGCCTGGGCAGGCGAGACCTCCTCTCTACAATAAATCAAAAAATCAGCCGGGCGTGGTAGCGCGTGCCAAATTCCGGCTACTTGGAAGGCTGAGGTGGCAGGATCGCTGGAGCCCAGCAGGTCGAGGCTGCGGTGGCCAGGAGCGGCCACTGCACTCCAGTCTGGGCGACAGAGTGAGACTCCACCTTAAAAAAACAAAACAAACAAACAAACAAAAAAACAACAGCCTCAGTCAAATATCACTTCCAGCCAGAGCAGTGGCTCACTTCTGTAATCCCAGCATGTGGGAGGCCGAAGCGAGAGAACTACCTGACTGAGCCCAGGGGTTTGAGACCAGTATGGGCAACTTGGCAAGAGGTGTCTCTACAATAAATCAAAAAATTAGCCTGGTGTGGTGGTATGCGCCTATAGTTCCAGCTACTTGGAAGGCTGGCAGAAGGATCGCCTAAGCCCAGCAGGTAGAGGCTGCAGTAGCCATGATGGTGCCACTGTACTCTAGCCTGGGCTACAGAGTAAGACTCTGACTCAAAAAATAATAACAATATACATATATAGATGCACATATGTTTATATATATATCACGCCACCTCTCCCATCTAATAAATCTGGAGACTGAACTGGAATAGTAAAAACCAAGAAATTAAAATTTTAAATTAAAAACTAATTTAAAATAGTTTTACAAGCTGGGCTCGTTGGCTCAGTCTGTAATCCCAGCACTTTGTGAGGCTAAAGCGAATGAATTGCCTGAGACCGCGGGTTCGAGACCAGCCTCGGCAAGTTGGCGAGACCTCATCTCTACAAATTAAAAAATTAGCCATGCGTGGTGGTGTGCACCTGTAGTTCTGGTTACTTGGAAGGCTGAGGCAGATGGATCACTGGAGCCCAGCAGGTTGACGCTGGGGTGGCCAGGAACATGCCACTGCCCTCCAGTCTGGGAAACAGAGACTCCAACTCAAAAAAGAAAAAAACAAAGTGTGCCACTGTCCTCCAGCCTGGGCAGTGGAGTAAGACTCCCACTCAAAAAAGAGAAAAACAAAATAGTTTTACAATTCTGGGGGGTGTGTCAGAATGTCACTCCATCGTCCAGGCTGAAGGGCAGTGGCATGTTCCTGGCCACCACAGCCTGGATCTGCTGGGCTCCCACTATCCTTCTGCCTCAGCCTTCCAACTAGGCAGAACTACAGGTACGCGCTACCATGCCTGGCTAATTTTTTGATTTATTGTAGAGATGAAGTTTCACCAAGTTGCCCAGGCTAGTCTCGAACCCATGGGCTCAGGCAGTCCTTTCACCTCAGCCTCCCAAAATGTTGAGATTATAGGTGTGAGCCACCGCGCCCAGCCTAGTTTTACAATTTTTAACACAAAAACCATTCAACAGCTCATGGATTTATGGTGCTAGTTTCTCTCTTGTTTGTGCAAATATACTAATGAAGTTTCTCCTTCTGTATCTATGCATACATTTAAACTTCTTATAAATGTGTGATTAAGAAGTATAGCTTTACACTGGGGTTTTATTTCTTTAAGTAGATTCTCCTAATTTGCACAATCAGGTATACAACTACAACACTGACTCACACTATGTGTGAACAATGGAGTATGCTCTAGGGTATTAATAAGTTGTAAAGAAATGAATTTTTTTTTTCCCTGAGACAGGGTCTCACTCGGTTACTCAGGCTAGAGTGCAGTAGCCTAATCATAGTCCACTGCAGCCTCAAACTTCTAGGTTCAAGTAATCCTCCTGTCTCAGCTGCGGAGTAGCTAAGACTACAGGCGGGTACCACCACACCTAGTTAATTCTTGATTTTTTTTTTTTTTTTTTTTTGTAAAGGAGTCTCCCTTTGTTGCCTCCGCTGCTGTTAAACTCCTGGACTCAAGCGATCCTCCCGCCTTGGCCTCCCACAGTGCTTCAATTGCAGGTCTGAGCCACCCACTTAGGCAGGAAGTGAACTTTGTATGGAGCAACTTCAAAGTTTTATCCCCCTGATAAGTGTGCCACTTAGCACATGGGCACCAAAAAGGTCTGCTGCAAGAAGCACCAAGCCTTGTTTACTCAAGTAACAGTCAGTAAATTTATCCAGCATGCCATCAAAGGTGCTAAAAAACAGATTGTTTAATTTCAGCTTAAGAATATAATTTTTCTAAGTGCCAACATTTTAATAATATGAATTTCAGAAGAAATGAAAAAGAGAGGATATCTGAAGAAATACTGAAGATATATTTATCATCAGAAAAAGATGGAAAACTACAGACTGAAAGTTCTAGAATTGACAAACAAGAGTGTGAAGAAAAAAATCTATACCCCAAAATACTGTAAAATTTATAAACAAATACAAAAAACAATTCTATAAATTTCAAAAAAAATAGATCACCTACAAAGGAAAAAAAAATCAGGCCAACAAAAGACTTCAGCACTGTATGCCAGATGATCTGTCTTTGAAAAGATTTTTTAAATCAATCACTGCAATTCACATTAACATAATAAAAAATAATCATTTCAATTTAAAAATTTAAAAAGCAAATAACTTAAAGTGAGACATGCTTTCCATTCATTTATCCCAAAAATATTGATAACTATATCTGGCAGACACTGTTCTATGCACTCAGGATACAGCAGCCAACGTAACAGTCTCTGTCTTTTTTTTTTTTGCCACCGCAGCCTCAAGCCCGTCTCATTTTCAGTTTGTTATTGTAATTTTTATCTGGAGGTGGAATATATTCCTTTGGTTGAAGTCTTTCTTCTGTAGACTTTTATTAGAGTGGGCCATAAGTTCCACAATGACTGGCACTGTGTGTTATTTCCCCCCTAATTGCTGTATTCCCAGGGCCTAGCCCAGCTCTGTCATAGTGAAGATGCTCAATAAATATCTGCTAAATGAATAAATGAATAGCATATTGAGGAGTTGACCCATTTTGAGAAAATCATAGTGATAGGACTTTGAGAATAGAGGATAAATAAAACAGTCTCACTTTCAGTACTATAAGCATGCACATGGTATTCATATGAGAAATCATTAACAACATAAATTGGTTCAAGGTAGGTGCTGAATGAGTGATGTAGATACTCAGTGGGATAAGAGTTCTAGTCTTTTACTCACTGAATGTTTTGATGGAACTCTTTTTTTCATGTTCTCTAAAGACAGAGACTGAAGCCGGGCTCGGTGGCTCAGCCTGTAATCCCGCGCCTTTGGGAGGCTGAGGTGAGTCGATTGCCTGAGCCCGTGGGTTCGAGACCCGCCTGGGCAGCGAGACCTCATCTCTACAATAAATCAAAAAATCAGCTGGGCGTAGTAGTGCATGCCTGTAATTCCAGCTACTTGGAAGGCTGAGGCGGAAAGATCGCCGGAGCCCAGCAGGTCGAGGCTATGGTGGCCGGGAGCGGCCACTGCACTCCAGTCTGGACGACAGAGTGAGACTCCAACTTAAAAAAAAACTGAAAATGAAAATAATTATCTAATACCAAAATGCATATACTTCAAAAGTATCTGAAGTTTAGGATCTGACAGCAACATACTCAAGCTATCTAAAAGTTGATATCAATCGCAACCTATTCACTTTAATGTATATGTCTTTTCTATCATTTGATGTGAACCACATACAATAATTATCTCTCAGAAACGACCCAGCTTATATTTAGATAAAGTTAATACATACATGATTTTCTCCCAACTTTGTAATTCCATGTAACTTTTTATCCAAAAATTCCAAATGTTTTTACTTAGTAACCCATTTTTTAAAATCCTCCCCCAGAAGGGAGGCATAAAAAATATTTCATATCTTTAAAATAAATAAATGTAAAATGTTTTTTAAAAAGCAAAAAATATTCCAATTACAAGACCAAAAACCTAAATATTAAGAAATCAACTCAAGTTGACTATGCACACAAGTGAAACTTCATTGTGAATTTCCTAAAAAAAATACCAGACCAGGCAAAGTTGCTCATGCATGTAATCCCAACACTTTGGAAGGTCAAGGCAAGAGGATTGCTTGGGCCCAGGAATTCAAGACCAGCCTAGACAACTTAGTAAGACTTCTTCTCTACAAAAATTTAAAAATTAGCTGGGCGTGGTATCACACACCTATTGTCCCAGCTACTTGGGAGGCTGAGGTAGAAGGATCATCTGAGCCCATGAGATCCAGGTGGTAGTCAGCCATGATAATACCACTGCCCCCCCAGCCTGGACCACAGAGTGAGAACTCAACTCAAAAAAAGAAAAAATGAAATGTCAACCATACAATTCAAAGTAATATACCAATTAGATCCTTGATTAGATAGGATCACTCTACATTCAGGTGCAAACAGTGGCCAGGCTCCTAAATTCTCATAACAAGTGGTAATCCTAGCACTTGTCCAGCTGGTTTCCAGAAGTTATGAGATTACCTGTAATTATGCATTTAGGAGACATGCAATAAAGGATCTATCAAAGGATGTTTTAAAAGACTACTTGCCTGGGAAAATGATTTAATAAGTTAGTAAGTACCCACTTCTATAGCTGCTATAAGTTTCATCCATTAGCTAAACTACAGAAAGTGTGACTATTTGGACTACAGAAATAGCAAGTAACTGAAGTTAAACTGCATTTTCTTTTTTTTTTTTTGAGTTGGAGTCTCACTCTGTCACCCAGGCGGGAGTGCAGTGGCATGCTTACAGTCACCGCAGTCTCAAACTGCTGAATTCAGGTGACCCTTCCCTTCAGCCTTCCAAGTAGCTGGAATTACAGGCACACACCACCACGCCTGGCCAATTTTTTTATTTTTTTATTGTAGAGATGAGGTCTCGCCAAGTTGCCCAGGTTGGTCTCAAATCCATGGGCTAAGGCAATTCTCTCACTTCCACCTACCAAAGTGCTAGGATTATAGGAGTGAGTCACCGTGCCCAGACTAAACTGCATTTTCAGCTAGCTACCCAGAGATAATCCTAGGAACTCAAAGTTGCTTTGGTTCAACCTGTGGCAGGGACTATTGTCATGTTAGTCAATATAACCTATCTTGTGCTCCAAGTGAATTTAATATAGTATAAGGAAAAACTGGCTCTACTCTGAGGAACTTGTATTTTTTTCCCCACTCACCTGAAAGCTATGTACATTATTATATTTCCCGCTCAGATTTCTTTAACCTGTTTAACCCCCAACTTCGACCACTCTGCTTTGTTATGTTGGCAAATGCATGAGTATCGGAAAAGAACTACAGAGTGATAGGAGAGCATATTAAAGAAGGACCCAGGAGTCTTTTTAATTAAAATAAAGTAATAACAGCACTTTACTAGTAGTTACTAAAAATACTAATTTGATCCTCACAAGTAAGATGGGGACTCAGCGCCAATGACCATCTCAAAAGTCCCAAAAAGCTAGTGACAATGCCAGAAATACCAGCAAACAAGCCTAACAAGGAGAAATGAAAAAAGAAGAGTTGAAATGTTTTTCAAAGAGTGCTGTACAGTTTTGTCAATACAGTATTAGACTGTTTGCTGGCAGTGACACCTAGGTGGAACACGTGAATGCTAATAACTGGTGGCCAGATTAACTGACCTAAAAGAGGTCAAGCTTTATGTGTGCTTTAAAAAAAAAGTTCGGGCTCAATGGCTCAAGTCTGTAATTCCAGCCTCTGGGAGGCCGAAGTGAGTGGATTGCCTGAGCCCACGGGTTTGAGAACAACCTGGGCAACTCGGCGAGACCTCATCTCCACAATAAATCAAAAATTAGCCAGGGTGGTACCACACACCTGTAGTTCCGGCTACTTAGAAGGCTGAGGTGGAAAGGTTGCCCAAGTCCAACGGGTCGACGCTAGGGTGGCCATTAAGCGTGCCACTGCACTCTAGCCTGGGCGAGGGAGTGAGACTCCAACCCCACCCCAAAAAAAAGCCACTGGGTTCAGTGGCTCACACCTGTAATCCCAGCACTGTGGGAGATAGAGGCAAGAAGACTGCCTGAGCCCAGGGTTCAAGATCAGCCTGGGTAAATTGGCAAGACCTCATCTCTACAATAAATCAAAAATGTAGCCGGGTGTGGTGGCATAGAAAGCTGAGACAGAAGGTTCACCTAAATCCAGCAGATTGAGTCTGCAGTGGCTATGAGTGTGCCACTGCACTCCAGCCTAGGCAAGAGTGAGACTCCACTCAAAAAGAAAAAAAAGCCATAATATAAGGGAATAATTACAATAACTGCACAGTTTTACTAAAAGTAAACTTTAAGCCGGGCCTGGTGGCTCAGCCTGTAATCCCGCGCCTCTGGGAGGCTGAGGTGAGTGGATTGCCTGAGCCCGAGGGTTCGAGACCCGCCTGGGCAGCGAGACCTCATCTCTACAATAAATCAAAAATTAGCCGGGCATGGTAGTACGCGCATGGAGTTCCAGCTACTTGGAAGGCTGAGGCAGAAGGATCGCCAGAGCCTAGCAGGTCGAGGCTGTGGTGGCCGGGAGTGTGCCACTGCACTCCAGTCTGGGCGACAGAGACTCCAATTCAAAAAAAAAAAGTGGCCAGGCTCGGTGGCTCAGCCTGTAATCCC
>NW_007253190.1:64434-83598 GCF_000164805.1 Carlito syrichta
AACCAAAAAAAAAAAAAAAAAAAAAAATTGTAGGCACAGAGGCAATCTACAGAATGGGAGAATAAAATGTAAACCATATATCTGAGAAGCAGTTAATTTCCGAAACATGCATATTATAGGAAAAAAACAAGATAAAAAAACATGGGCAAAGCAGGAGTTCGAGCTGTAGTGAGCTATGATTATGCCATGGAACTCCAGCTTGGAGGGGGAGGGGAAGAGGGATCAAAGGTCCTGAGTACACATTTTTCAGGTATATGAAAAGGGGCTCAACTTCACTGATCATCAAGAAATTGCAAATCAAAAGCACAATGAGATATCACCTCACACTTGCCAGGATGAGACAAAAAATGTTGGTGGGGGGACGATGTGGAGAAAAGGGAACCCTGGTATAGTCAGTGGAAATGTAAAATAGTGCAGGCCACTATGGAAAACAGTATGGAGGTTCCTCACAAAGTTAAAACTAGAACTACCATACAATCCAGCAATTCCAGTTCTGAGATAAACACTCAGAAGTGGGATCACTTCAGGATTTCAAGACGACATCTGAAATCTCATGTTCACTGTGGCATTATTAATAATAGCTAAGTAATGGAAACAACCTCAATGTCCAACAGATGAATGGGTAAAGAAAATGTGTTGTGTATGTGTGTGTGCATAGTCGAATATTATTAAGTCTTTAAAAAGAAGGAAATCCTGCCATTTGCAATAACACAGATGGACCTGGAGGACATTATACTAAGTGTAAGAAGCCAGTCACAGAAAGACAAATACTGTATGATCTCACTTATATGTGGAGTCTAAAATAATCAAACTCATAGAAGCAGAGAGAAGGGTGATTACCAGGTGCTGGAAAGAGGATTGAGGAGGCAATGGTCAATCTCTAGCAACAAAATTTCACTTACACCAAACAGGTAAGTTCTGGAGACATACTGTATAGCAATTCACCTACACCTAAGAACACTGTATGGTATACTTAACATTTTCTAAAGGCATATGTTTTATATTAAATGTTCTTATCACAAAAATAATACCAATAATACAGTAAGAGGGAAACTGGGAGTGAAGGGTAGATATGTCTGGCCTTGGTGGTGGTGCTGGTTTCACAAGTGTATACTTATCCCCAAACTCATTGAGTTGTATACGTTAAGAACAGCCATTTATATGTCAAAAAATAATAAAAATAAAAGCTTTTTTTTTTAGATTGGAAAATATGGTTTATTCAGAAAGTAAATTAGAGAGAAAGAAGAGATTCACCTCCACAAGGTAGGAGAGGGGCCAAAGCTTAGGAAACACGTCCTGGCCAGTGCTCAACAAAAACAATGGCCAAAAATAAAAGCTTTAATAGTGGGGGGGAAAAAGAAAATATTCCAACAACCTGCAGAATATATCCTATGTTTATCCCCCATCCTACATATTCACTACTTGGGAAAAAGGCAAACTATTGGAAAAGCTCCTAGTGCCATGGTTTTTTAAAGCAAATGAAATGTCTCTAGACATAGTGAATGAAAAAAAGTCTAAAAACAGAGGGGAAAGAAGAAAAAAGTCAGTATCAAGTATGGTTAAGCACAAAAGCAGAAAAGGCGGAAACTCTTCAATTACGTATCTTACAAAGAGGAATACATTTCTTCCTACAAAAATAAGGGTCTTCTCAAGAAATACCGTGGGCAATCCCATTTCCCATCTAGTAAGTCTTCACAGATACTAGCAAATTTCTGTTATAGACTCCATGGACACAGAAGGTACATTTAAGTAAATCAGAAAAGGTGAATGAATCAGACATGCTAAATTCCCATAAAACTGGAGAGGAAGACCTAACTAGACTCAAATCAATCCACTTCAGAAATATACAGCAAAGAAATATACAACCAGCTTCATAAAGTTAATAAATTCAGAATTATAATTTATCCTCTTCTAAAGGTCCTGTCATTACATAAGAATAGTACGGCTCTAAAATCTCTCAGAGAAAGCAATTAGATCATTCCATCATCTACTAGAGCCATAACATAAACCTTCCTAAAACTGAAAAACAAATATTTCAAAGTAAATATTCAGCAGCCTGTTATCTGTGGTCTTTTAAGACATTTTAAAAGGGTCTCTCAAACAAAATTTAATTAGTACTCTTCTAGAAAACGCTCTAATATCTTTCACTCTTCTAGCAATTTAAAAGCTACCAAATGTCAATTTCCTCATTATATTATTGATTCCTTGCCTTTTAACATCTCCATAACAGCTGCTTGACAAATTACCTCACCTTATTCCTCAGGGGGTAAGGACAGCATGATATCCATGAACTCAAAAATGGGACCACAAGCTGATTGCTGATAAATGAGCTAATTGCTCCAGAAGAGTTAGACACTGCTCTAATAGACTAGTCATTCATAGCATAATACAATTAGACGTTTATACGCTAAATATTCTATCTGTCCTTAGTGTAGACCTTTTCTTACATTTACTTTCATCTTAAAATACGCGATAGCATCAGAAAGCCAAGAAGCATATACATGTTTGGCATAGTTTATACAGAAAGCCTAGTCTATAGGATACACATTCTGAACAGTTTGCACAACTTTCAGATTTAATTTTATTTCAACCTAAGAGATCTGTAAGCCCCCAAAACAGTATATTAAACAGGGCAGTTCTAAAAGTAATTTTTCAGACTTTTAGCAAATAAAAGCCAAGAAGATTTTCAAAGATACAATACAAACATATTTCAGGCTAGTATGGTACAATATATCTGTTGTATTTGCCTAGATCCTTCTGCTGGGTGTTAAAACAATATGAGACAAAAAACACACACAAACCACAAGCTTGTAGACCCTATAGAAAATAAAATACTGCTTTCTCCCCTAAGAATAACAAGAATGTGAACTTTAAGGAGCATTTTTAACGAACAGCATTTTTCAGCCAAGTTACTTAGCAAGTTAACCTTTCTAGACAGAAGCAATACACTCTTCTCTGAATTCAGAAGCTATTTCATAGTAACACAAACCTAGCGATTTCTTTAAAATAAATATCTGTGCTTAGTTTTACACTGTAGGTAATAAAATTTCAAGTTCTTTCCCTTTTTTAAAAAAATTATCACCCGCGTCTTCCAATGTCATTTTGCAATTAATTTTATGACAACGATGGTGTCAATTCATCTTATGTAATATATTATCATAACAAAAATGTAGACATCCACGAAACTATATAATTGTGGGATGATAGTGCTGACTGCCCAAAAACATTCGACTTGTTTCTTTCGACATCCTCTTTTTGTGACCTAAAAGTTCTGATCCCTACGAGAATCTGTTAGCTAGCTGGGTGATCCTCCAGCTACAATACTATGTTTGATCTCTCCTGCCTGGAGAGGCGACAGCTTGATTTTGTTTTTAAAGTTGGTAAGTCAGAGCAGCTACAAACTTTTTTCAGCATCCCTGCCCGGCTGCCAACTGGAGCTCTGTTCACTTCCTCACCAACTTGAACCACCCCCAAACTGAGAGTAAGCAGGAGTTAGACAGCGGCAGTAACTGACACACTTGTAAGAAGGGTTTGACACCGCAGAAAACTTTCACTTCTCCCATCCTTCCACCCAAGGAGGGACTCCGGTCCTTCGCTCTTGCCTCCCCTAGAATTCCCCTCTGAGGCAGGACAAGGACACGGAAAGCAGATAGTTCGAATGCTCCCGAAAGGGACCCCACAGCCTTCTCTCCTGGGCTCCAATGCTGTTCTTTACACAAAAGAGCCAGCAAAAGCAAAAGGGTTCGAGTCGCGGCCCCTCTACCGGGTGCCATCCTTCACCTCGCCCGCAGACCCCGTCTCAGCAGCCCGAGCGGTCTCCACTGGAGGTTTCCTGCCCCCAACCCGGCCAGACAAAGCCCCGGCGGCCGGGCCGGCACTTCCAAGCCTGCGGACTCGGGCCGCCGCGCTCTTACCCTGGCCTCGTCCAGAGCGACGCCGGCGCCACCGCTTCCCCCGGCCTTGGCGGCGGGGCAGCTGGCAGCGCGGGTCTTGGAGGAGCGGGTCCGAGAGGAGATGAAATGGCTGCTGCCTCCGGTCGCCCCAGGCTCTGCTCCGGCCCCAGGCCCAGGCCCGGGCCCAGGAGACTTGGATCCGAGGAGGCGCAGAGAGCTCTTCCGGGTGTTCACCATGGTCCAGCCCGGGGGACGGAGTCCACGCCGCGCCCGGGAGAGCCGAGGGAGGCCGGCTCGCCGGTCGGGCAGTCAGGGCCAGTGCAGCCGAGCCGGGCGGGGAGAGACGAGCCGGCCCGCACTCTGCGCAGCGCAGACGAGGCCAGGAGAGAGCAGGGTCGAGGAAGGGAAGTGGGCGCGAGAAGGCAGGGAGCCGGAGGCGGGAGCAGCGCTGCAGGCCAACAGCACAGACCCTCCGCCGGCTTCGCCCTCCTCAGCGGGAGCCGAGCGGAGCCGCCATGTCTACCCCTTTCTCTCTCGTTCTCGCTCTCGAGCTCCGTGCGTCAGGGCTCCAGCGCCGCAGGGCCAACGGGACCGCTTCCGGCCGCAGCCGCGGCGGGGCGCTGCAAGGCAGCCCAGACACCCCTTCCCGGCTTTTCCTTCACTCCTCCCGGCCTCCAGCGGCCCCGCCCCCGGCGCGGCGTCAGTGCTCGGCGGCCACCGGAGCGACGCTCTGGGCTGTGTCAGCTCTATGGTTTTCCCGGTCTCCCGGCCGCCTAGGCTGGGGGGATGGGAAAAGCCAGGCAGAGCTGGACGAGTGCGGGCTTGGGGCTTGGTTCTGGAGCCCTCACTCTAACCAGGCCCGAATACCGCAGACACCCCCATCTAGATGGCCTGGATGGAGCAAGGAACGCTGGCGAAGGCGCGGGGTGCAAAGGGGGACGGTGAGGAGGGCGCGGGGGTCTGAACAGGAGTCCCAGAGCTACCCAAGGCAAGACAACTTGAGTCGCACATTTTCACTTTACAAACGAGAATGACAACTGTGATAAAATAGATCTTTGCGGTATCTGGAACAGAGTAAGCCTAAGAAGAAAAAAACCACACTAGAACCCTGCGTCTTGAAACAAAGCGAGGCAGGATCGTTTCCTATAACCTTAGCCAGATCTAAGGCGGAGTCAAAGAATGAATTTCGAGAGCCCCTTTACCCCCCCACCCCCACTCACTGCGGAAGAATTAGAAATAGGAAAAGCTGAACCCAAAGATAGAAAATGTGTAACTTAATTTCCAAAGGAAAAAAATTAAGCTACACAATATGAAAAGTCCTGCTATAAAGTAGGAATCATGTTCATTTCAAAAATTCACGGTACATTAGAAATAGAACCTACTAAGAATTCGGCAGAAGTTTATTAAACTTTTTTAAACTAAGAAAAACTGAAGAATTGGGCAGGACATGGTGGCTCATGCCTGATATCCCAGTGTTTTGAGAGGCCCAGAGAGAAGGATCACTTGAGACCAGAAGCTGAAGACCATCCTAGGCAACATAGCAAAACCCAGTATCTAACCCCCCCAAAATACGATTAATAATAATAATGAAAAGGAACAAAGAAAGAAAAACAGAAAACTCGAGAAGAGTCCTGTAAAAAAATCACCAAATGGCATCAAAATTAGAACATTTTTAGCCATCCAAGCTCCCAATCATTCCCAAAAACTGCATACGACGCTGGAAATGAGGATCGTTTTTCTCTTTGGGAGGTAGTATGGATTCCAGAACAGCAGACAAATTCTTCTTACTCTAATTTGCATAACACTCCCTCCCTGGACACTTCACTGACAGCCACCTTTTTTTTTTTTTTTTTTTTTTTTTTGAGTCGAAGTCTCACTCTGTCACCCAGGCTGGAATGCAGTGGCACACTCACCGTCACCGCAGCCTCAACTTGCTGGGCTCAGGTGATCCTTCCGCCTCAGCCTTCCTAGTGGCGGGCGTCACCACGCCCGGCTTTTTTTTTTTTTTTAATTGTAGAGACGAGGTCTTGCCGTGTTGCCCAGGCTGGTCTTGAATCCATAAACTCAGGCAATTCTCTCGCCTCCACCTTCCTAAGTACCGGGATTACAGGCGTAGCCACGGCACCCAGCAACAGCCGCCTTTTAACGGGTGTGGATACCTCTTGGTATTTGAATAGAATAGACGGTTCCGCCGGGCTCGGTGGCCTCAGCCTGTAATCCCGTGCCTTTGGGAGGCTGAGGTGAGTGGATTGCCTAAGCCCGCAGGTTCGAGACCCGAGTGGGCAACTTGGCGAGACCTCACCTCTACAATAAATCAAAATGAGCCGGGCGTGGTAGCGCGCGCCTGTAGTTCCAGCTACTCGGAAGGCTGAGGCGCGAGGATCGCCAGAGCCCAGCGGGTCGAGGCTGCGGTGGCCGGGAGCGGCCACTGCCCTCCAGTCTGGGTGACAGAGTGAGACTCCAACGCAAAAAAAAAAAGAAAAAAAAAAAGAATAAACAGTTCCATTTCCTGAAGAAAGAGGCTGGTTTTAAGTAGCTTATGAAGTGTCCTCGGGAGGTGTGTGGTATGCAAAAAGCATACAAAGGATGTGTGCTTTCCTCTTTGTTTTATTTTCGTGTTTGTAGTCCTAAATTGGGAAGACCCTATTACCATTTGGATAAGCTGTAACCTATACCATTTACTATCAACAAGTGTGTACTCTAAATCCAACCAGGCCAGGAAATATATAGATTTTAAAGCAATATACTTCTGACCCTTAGAGAGCTCATAGACAAAAAGAAAATGAAGGAGATAGGCAAGAAACCGGCAAGCTGCATTACAACGTGATGAGAAATAATTAGGCAAAGACCACTAACACAAGCAGGGATTTTAGGGAACGCCTCTGAGCGGCAACGACCCCTGAGGTGCATGTTGAACCACAAATGGGGGGAAAGAAACATGGACAGAAGAGAGGAAGGCTTGAAAAAGGTTCAGCCGGACTTGGTGGCTCAGCCTGTAATCCCGCGCTTTAGGAGGCTGAGGTGAGTGGATTGCCTGAGCCCGCGGGTTCGAGACCCGCCTGGGCAACTTGGTGAGACCTCACCTCGAAATAAATCAAAAAATCAGCCCGGCGTGGTAGCGCGCGCCTGTAATTCCGGCTACTCGGAAGGCTGAGGCGGAAGGATCGCCGGAGCCCAGCAGGTCGAGGTTGCGGTGGCCGGGAGCGGCCACTGCACTCCAGTCTGGGCGACAGAGTGAGACTCCAACTCCAAAAAAAAGAAAAAGAAAAAGGTATGGAAGAGTTTCCCATTTGCCACAGTATGTACTTGAGAAAATAACTAAAAAATTGATTAAATATTTTTAAAACTTTTTTTAAAACTATAGTACATGCAAGAGCTGGCAAGATACTAAGGAATACCCAGACCAAAAGCTAACTCATCACAGGAACCCAAACAACTAGGCAAAGCTCTGAAGGCAGCTTTCATTTTCACGCATTTGCTCAACCCCAGTAACTCTGACCATGTATTTTCTCTGCTTTCAAGAAAGGAAAAAGACAGAAGGCAAAGCTCACAACTTGCTCAGTGTTTGGAGTCTAATGGAATCATCCTGTAAAATCCTGGCACAAAAAGGATACAGCTAAGTGTAACAATGAATTAAACTAAGCCACCAACCTTCCCATCACTCATTCCTGGGAGACTGCCCAGAGAACTGCCTTTCCCAATACTGACACTAAGAATAGAGTGGGGTAGGGGAGAGGAGACATATTCTTTGAAAAGTCAAAATAACAAACTGGCCCTTAAGTTTACAGTCTGAATTCAACAAAGCAGAGAGGTATGAAGAACCTCAGGACAATAATTTAGGTTAAATAGGTTTGATTCAAAAAGTGATCCTGAGCATAAAGCAGAAGCGAACAAAAATCATCTCTGACAGGACACACCTTCAAACCGGGTGTGGTGGCACACACCTGTAATCCCAGCACTTTGGGAGGTGGAGGCGAGAGGATTCTCTTAGCCTACCGGTTTGAGACCAACCTGGGCAACATGGCAAGACCTCGTCACTACAGTAAATCAAAAAACTAGCCTGGCATGGTGGTGCACACCTGTAGTCCCAGCTACTTGGAAGGCTGAGGTGGAAGGATTGCCTGAACCCAGCAGTCTGAGGCTGCAATGACCGTGAGCATGTCACTGTACTCCAGCCTGGGTACACAGTGAGACTCCAACTCAAAAAAAAAAAATACACCTTCAACAGAAGGCACACAAAAATTAAGTCCCATAAATATGACTCACAGTAAAAAAAATCGCAAAAAAGAATCATCATGACAGCCAGCAAAAAAAATAGACAACAGAATGAGACCCACAGATTTATATTTAGATATGTAATATAAACAAAGGAGCTAGAAGGAATAAGATCTAGTGTTCAGTAGCAAATAGGGCAACTATAGCTAACAGTTTATTACATATTTCAAAATAACTATATGAATGGAATTTGAATGTTTCTAACAAAGAAATGATGAATACTTGAAGTGACAGATTTCCCAATTACCCTGATTTTATCATTACACATTATATGCTTGTATGGAAATATCACATGGACCCCATAAATATAATATACAACTATAATATATCCACCATAATTAAAAATAAAAACTTAAAGGAAGATTAGAAAACATATGCAAAAAATGACAAAGCAATTTTGAAAAATGAAATAGAACTTATAAAAATAAAAAGAAGTCAATGTATTGGCTAATGCCTGTAATTCCAGCACACTGGGAGGCCAAGGCAGAAGGATCACTTGAGCCCAGGAGTTCAAGTCCAGCCTGAACAGCACAGCAAGACCTTGTGTCTACAACAATTTTTTTCAATTTTTCCATACCCTTTTTTTTTATTAGCTAGGCTGGTGACACAAGCCTGTAGTCCCCACTGCTCACGAGGCTGAAGCAGAAGGATTGCTGGAGCCTAGGAATTCAAGGTTGCAGTGAGCTTTGATTGCACCACTGCACTCCAGCTTGCGCAACAGAGCAAGACTCTGACTCTAAAAATGAATGAATGAACAGAATACGATTTCTTAAACATGATAACAAAAGTGAGATTCATTTAAAAAAATTTTTTAAATCAAAATGTAAAACTTTTGTTTGGTGGAAAAGTTAGTTAAGACAATAAAAACCAAACAACAGACTGGGATAAAATATTTACATATTTCATAAAGAAATCATCTAGAATATATAAACAACTCTTAAGATTAAACATGAAAAAACAAGTAATCCAATTAGAAAAAGGGCAAAAGACTTGAAGAGATATTTCATCTAATAAAATATGCAGGCCATGTGTGATAGCTCACACCTGTAATCCCAGCACTTTGGAAGGCCAAGAAGAGAGGATTGCTTGGGTCCAGGAGTTTGAAACCAGCCTAGGCAACATAGCAAGACCTCATTGCTACAAAAACATTAATTTTAAAAAAATTAGCTGGGCATGGTGGCACATGCCTGTAGTCCCAGCTACTTGGGAGGCTGAGGCAGAAGGATTGCCTGAGCCCAGGAGGTCAAGGCTATAGTGAGCCATGATCATGCCACTGCACTCCAGTCTGGGAAAGAGAGTGAGACCCCCCCAATTCAAATAATAATACTAAGAAGAAAACATGCAGATGGAAAATATGCATATGAAAAGATTTCAACATTATAAACTATTAGAAGCAAATAAAGAGAATGAGATATTGCTATATAACTATTGAAAAAAATGAAATAAAAAATAGTGACAATACTAAATGCTGATGAAGAGGCAGAGAAATTAGATCACTTGTACATTGCTGGTGGAAATATAAAATGTAAACAATTCAAATCTGAAAAACTAAAAATGCATTTACAATACAACAGCAATTGCCATCCTGAGCATTTATTCACAGAAATGAAAGCTTTATCTACACAAAAACAATAGACCATAGTTTATTGAAACTTTATTTGTAATAGCCAAAACCTGGGGGGAAAAAATATCCCTCATAGGTGATTAATGGTTAAACAAATGATGGCACATCCATACCAGTAATAAAAAGTATGAAAGGCCAGGCACGGTGGCTCATGCCTATAATCCCAGCACTTTGGGAGGCCAAGGTGAGAGAATTGTCTGAGCTCATGGGTTCAAGACCAGCCTTGGCAACTTGGAGAGATCTCATCTCTACCATAAATTTGTTTTTAAATTAGCTGGGCGTGGTGGCACATGCCTGTAATTCTAGCTACTTGGAAGGCTGAGGCGGAAGGATCACCACGCCCAGCAGGTTGAGACTGCGGTGGCTGTGAGCGTGACACTGTACTCCAGCCTAGGTGACATAGTGACACACCAACTCAAAAAACAAAAAAAAAGGAATGAACTAGCGATGCATGCTAAAACATGTATCACTATGGTACATGGATCTCAAGGGCATTACATATAAGCAGAGGAAATAATATACATGAAAAAACAAAAACATAGGAAACGGAAAAATAATGGAAAAATTCAATTAAACCAAAAGCTGATTCCTGTTTAAAAAAAAAAGAAAGAAAGAAAAAAGAAAAAAAATCAAACACCAGCCAGAACAATGGGGAAAAAAGAGGACTCACGTTACAAATTTTGGGAATGAAAGTGTAAGCATCATGCAAGATATTGTAGACTGGGTCAGCAAACTTGTTTCTATAAATAGCAAGTTTATAAAAAAAATTTTTTTCATTGTAGGGACAAGGTCCCACCAAGTTGCCTGGACTGGTTTTGAACCTGCGGGCTCAGGCAATTCACTCACCTTGGCCTCCCAAAGTGCTGGGATTACAGGCTGAGCCACCAAGCTGGGCCAAGTTTATAAATATGTTAAACTTTGCAGGCCACATATGGTCTTTGTTACATATTTTTCTTCGTTTTGTTTGCTTTGTTTTACAGTCCTTTAAAAATGTAAAAACCATTCCTCACTCATAAGCATACAAGAACAGGTTGCAGGCTAGATTTGGCCTCTGGCCTGCTCTTTGAGAACCTCTACTGTAAGCATTAAAGTAACAATTAAGAAATACAGTATATTAGCCATGGCTCAGACCTGTAATTGCAGCAATTTGGGAGGGCAACATGGGAGAATCACTTGAGACCAGAAGTTATTGATCAGCCTGGGCAACAAAGCAAGACTTCATCTCTATGAAAAATAAAAACAATTACCTAGATATGGTAGCATACATAGTCCTAGCTGTTTAAGAGGCTGAAGCAGGAAGATTCCTTGAGCCCTGGAGTTCAAGGCTGCAATGGGCTGTAATGGCACCACTGCACTCCAGTCAGGGTGACAGAGAACTTGTCTCTAAGCAAGTAAAATAAAAAATAAGAAATAAAAAAATACAGAGCTGGGTGCGGGGGTGCATACCTATAATCTCAGCATTTTAGAAGGCTAAGAGAAGAGGATTGCCTAAGTCCAGGAGTTGGAGACCAGTCTGGGCAACATGGCGAGACCTCATCTCTACAATAAATCAAAAAATTAGCCAGACATGATGGCACACACCTGTAGTCCCAGCTACTTGGAAGGCTGAAGTGGAAGGATTGCCTGAACCCAGAATGTTGAGGCTGTGGTAGCCATGATCATGCCACTGCACTCCAGTATGGGCAACAGAGTGAGACTATGACTCAAAAAAAAAAACAAGAAAGAGATACAATATAACTGTATGCCAATAAGTACCAAAACATTGATAAAGTAGACAAATTCCATGAACTGAAACTAATTAAATCTCACTCATGAAGAAATAGATAACTTGAATACCTCTATTATTGACTAAAGAAATTCAATATGTAGTAAATACCTTCCCACAGAGAATGCATCAGGCCCAGATGACTTCATATAAGCAGAGGAATTGGTGAATTCTATCCAATATATAATGTAAAAATGTGTATCAATTTTACACCAACTCATTCAGAATATAGAAGTGGACATATTTCTCAACTCATTTTATAAAGTCAGCATTCCCTGATACTAAAATTTTAAAAAATGAGATGGAAGGATCACCTGAGCCCGGTAGGTCAAGGCTGTGAGCGTGCCACTACACCCCAGCCTGGGCAAAAAAGTGAGACTCCAACTCAAAAACAAAACAAAACAAAAAATTAAAAACATAAGAAGAAAGCTCAGATAAATATTCCTGGTAGTTATATATGGATACAAATGTCATTAACAAATTATTAACAAATCAAATCCAGGAACATATAAAAAGTATGATATACCATGACCAAATAGGTTTTGTCCCAGGAATGCAAGATTGGTTAACATTAGAAAATAAAACAGTCTTCGTGACCTGCCTGGGCAACTTGGCGAGACCTCATCTCTACAATAAATCAAAAATTAGCCGGGCGTGGTAGCATGTGCCCATAGTTCCAGCTACTTGGAAGGCTGAGGCGGAAGGATCACGGGAGCCCAGCAGGCGAGGCTGCGGTGGCCAGGAGCATGCCACTGCACTCCAGTCTGGGTGACAGAGTGAGACTCCAACTCAAAAAAAAAAAAAAAAGAAAAGAAAAAGAAAATAAAACAGTCAATGTAATTCACAATAATAAAAGAGAAAATCCATCTCAGTAGGTTCAGAAAAAGCATTTGACAAATTCAGCATCCACTGGTGATTTTTTAAATCTCAGTAAAGTACCAATAGAAGGTTAACTTTCTCAGCCTGATAAAGAGCATCTAAGCCAGGTGCAGTGGCTCACACTTGTAATCTCAACACTTTGGGAGGCAGAGGCAAGGATAGCCTGAATCCAGGAGTTCAAAACACTAGCCTGGGCAACTGGGCTAGACCTCTTCTCTACAATAAACCAAAAAATTAGCCAGGCATGGTGGAGCATGCCTGTGGTTCCAGCTACTTGAAAGGGTGAGGTAGAAGAATCACCTGAGCCCAGGAGGTCTAGGCTACAGTGGCCATGAGTGTGCCACTGTACTTCAGCCTAGGTAACAGAGTGAGACTTCAACCAAAAAAAAAAGAAAAAAATTCTATAGTTTAACATCATAATAAATGGTGAAATCCAAATGTTTTCCCCTCCATTTCAGGAACCAGGCAATCATGTCTGCTTTAATAATTTTTATTCAACATTATATACTGGAAGTCCTAGGCAGCATAAGGAAAGACAAATGCATAAAAGGTACACAATTTGGAAAAAAAGAAGGAACTGTCTTTATTAGCAAACAACATGACAACATTCTGTGGCTGGGCACGGTGGCTCAAGCCTATAATCCCAGCACTTTGGGAGGCAAAGGCGAGAGGATTGCTTGAGTCCAGGGGTTCAAGAGCAACCTGGGCAACTTGGTGAGACCTTGACTCTACAATAAATCAAAAAATTAGCCAGGTGTGATGGCGTGCACCTGTGGTTCCAGCTACTTGGAAGGCTGAGGTGGAAGGATCACCTGAGCCCAGCAGGTCAAGGCTGCAGTGGCCATGAGCGTGCCATTGCACTCCAGCCTGGGTGACAGAATGAGACTCCAACTCAAAGAAAAAAAATTATCATAGCAAATCTTAAGGAATCTAAAAATAATAATAACAAGCAAAAAATCTACTAGGACCAATATGTGAGTTTAGCCAGGTCACAAGATATAATATGAATTTATGAAAATTCAATTATTTCTATATCATAACAAACAATGATACAGTGATAAATTTTTTTTTTTGAGTTGGAGTCTCACTCTGTCGCCCAGACTGGAGTGCAGTGCCCCACTCACGGCCACCCCAGCCTCGACCTGCTGTGCTCCAGCGATCCTTCCGCCTCAGCCTTCCAAGTAGCCGGAGCTACAGTCACGCACTACCATGCCCGGCTAATTTTTTATTTATTGTAGAGACGAGGTCTTGCAAAGTTGCCTGGATGGATCTCGAGCCTGCAGGCTCAGGCAATGCACTCGCCTCAGCCTCCCAAAGTGCTGGGATTAAAGGCTGAGCCATCGAGCATGGCCTACAATGATAAATTTAACAAAATATATGGAGAACCTGTACACTAATAACTAAAAAACATTACTGAGTAAAAAGGAGGAAGACCTCAGTAAGGAAGAGGTTGACCAGATGACTTCATATTGTTAAATGAAAAGTATCCCCGAAATGATCAGTAAATTCAAGCCAGTCTCAGCCCAAATCCCATCAGACATTTTGTAGAGATTAAGAAACAATACAAACTTTATATGGAAATTCAACGAACCTAAAGTCACCTAAATAATCACAAAAAGAAGAAAACTGGTGGACTTACACTACCTTATTTCACCTCTCACTATAAAGATATAATAAGTAGACCAGTGTAGTACAGCACACTGTCTTATAATAATCATACAGAGCAATGGAAAAGAATGAGTCTGGAAACAGATATACATATGGTCAATTATTTTTTTGCAAAGAAGTCAAGGTAATCAATCAATAGGGAAGAGATATTATTTTAATAAATGATGCCAGGACAACCGGATGTCCCTGTACAAATAAGTAAATAAGCAAACCCTGACCATTACTTCATACTATACATAAATATTAACCTCAAATTGATCATGGACTTAAACACAAAGCTAAAAATTCAGAAAAGAAGACAGGCACTGTGGTTTATACCTATAGTTCCAGCTACTCAGGAGACTGGGGTGGAAAGATCACTTGAGCGCAGGCTTCTGAGGCTAGCTTGGGCAAAATAGTGGTACCCCATCTCTTTAAAAAAAAGGAAAGAAAGAAGATTAAAAAAATCTAACAAACCTGTAACAAGAGATAGAATCAATCATCAAAAACCTCCAATAAAGAACAAGCCAGGCCGGGCTCAGTGACTCAGCCTGTAATCCCAGTACTTTGGGAGGCCGAAGCAAGTGGATTGCCTGAGCCCGCAGGTTTGAGAGCAGCCCAGGTAACTTGGCAAGATCTCATCTTGACAATAAATAAAAAATTAGCTGCGCCTGTGGTTCCGTCTACTTGGTTTTTGTTGTTGTTGTTTTGTTTTGTTTGAGTTAGGGTCTCACTCTGTCACCCAAACTGGAGTGCAGTGGCCGCTCCCAGTCACCGCAGCCTCGACCTGCTGGGCTCCGGCGATCCTTTCGCCTCAGCCTTCCAAGTAGCTGGAACTACAGTTGCACGTTACCACGCCTGGCTAATTTTTGGTTTATTGTAGAGATGAGGTATCACCAAGTTGCCCAGGCGGGTCTCGAACCCGAGGGTTCAGGCAATCCACTCACCTCAGTCTCCCAAAGGCGCTGGATTACAGGCTGAGCCACTGAGCCTGGCTGTTCCGTCTACTTGAAAGGCTGAGATGGAGGGATCGCCAGAGCTCAGCAGGTCAACGCTAGGGTAGCCGTGAGTGTGCCACTACACTCCAGCCTGGGTGACAGAGTGAGACTCCAACTCAAAAAAAAAGAAAGAAAAGAAAAACCAAGGACCAAATGATTTCACTTGTCCTACCAAATATTTACAGAAGAATTAACACCAATCCTCAAAATCTTCCAAAGAGGAAGAAACAGTTCCTAACTTATTCTATGAGATTACCATTACCTTTGATACTAAAGTCAGACAAAAGCATCCCGTGAAAACTATACAACAATGTTCCTTAGGAATATAGATACAAAAATCCTCAATAAAACCCTAGCAAACCAAATCCACCAGCATAGTAAAGCAATTGTACACAATGACCAAATGGGATTTATCCAAGACTATTTAATGGGGAAAAGACAGGCTCTTCAGCAAATGATGCTAGGAGAACTGGATACCCATATGCAAAAAAAATTTTTTTTAATTAAAAACTGTACTTGCCGGGTTCGGTGGCTCAGCCTGTAATGCCGCGCCTTGGGAGGCTGAGGTGAGTGGATTGCCTGAACCTACTGGTTCATGACCCGCTTGGGCAACTTGGCGAGACCTCATCTCTACAATAAATCAAAAAATTAGCCGGGTGTGGTAGCGCGTGCCTGTAGTTCCAACTACTTGGAAGGCTGAGGCGGAAGGATCGCTGGAGCCCAGCAGGTTGAGGCTGCGGTGGCCAGGAGCGGCCACTGCACTCCAGTCTGGGTGACAGAGTAAGACTCCAACTCAAAAAAAAAAAAAACTGTACTCATACCACATATGAAAAAATGGCTCAAATACCTAAATGTCAGAGCTAGAAGTATAAAAAAAAAAAAGGGGGGGGGGCGAAATCTTTATGGCATTGGATTTGACAATAGTTTCTTGGATATGACACCAAAAGTATAGGCAAAACAAGAAAAAAATTAACTGGATGGAAATTGAAAACTTTTGTGTACCAAAGTACACTATCAACAGAGTGAAAAGACAACCCACAGAATGAAAGACTCACAAATCACATATTGGATAAAGGATCAATATCCTTTAAAAAATAATATCCTTTAAAAAGGGTGATATATTTTTTAAAAAATAATATATTTTTTAAAACCTCAAAACTCCTATAACTCAACAACAAAAACCAATCCTATTTGACAATTTGCAAGGACTTGGAAATTTCTCCAAAGAAGATATACAAATGCCCAGTAAGCACATGAAAAGATGCTCAACATCACTAGTCATTAGAGATATGCAAATCAAAACCACGAGATATCATCTCATACCATGATGATGTCTTTTATAAACACACACATGGAAAATAGCAAGTGTTAGGATAATGTAGAAAAATTAAAACCCTGGGACAATGCTGGTGGAAATGTAAAATGGTACAGCAATTTGGAAAACAGTTTAACTGCTCCTCAAGAAAGTTCAACATAGAATACCATAGTCCACTCCTAGGTATATACCCAAAAAATTGAAAGCAGAGACTCAATGAGATACTGCACACCAATATTCATAGCAGCATTATTCACAATGGCTAAAAGGTAGAAGCACCCCAAATGGCTACCAAGAAATGAATGTAGCTAGACATGGTGGCTTATGCCTGAAATCCCAGCATTTAGGGAGGCAGAGGTGAGAGAATTGCCTGAGCCCAAGGGATTGAGACCAGTCTGGGCAACTTGGTGAAACCTTGTCTCTATAATAAATAAATTAAAAAAAAAAAAAGCCAGAAGTGGTGGCTCATGCCTGTGGTTCTAGCTACTTGGAAGGCTGAGGTGGAAGAATCGCCTGAGCCCAGCAGGTCAAGGCTGCAGCAGCCATGAGTGTACCACTGCACTCCAACCTGGGTGACAGAGTGAGACTCTGACGCAAAAGAGAAGAAAAAAGAAATAAATATAGTATGTACATACAAACAAAATGTAGTATATACATACAATGAAATATTATTCAATCATAAGGAATGAAATGCTGATACATGCTACCACATGGTTGAACCTTGAAAACAATTATGTTAAATGAAATAAGCCAGACACAAAAGGACAAGTATTGTAGGATTTCACATATATGAGGTACCTAGAATCGACAAATTCATAGAGATAGAAAATAGAACAGAAGTTACCAGAGGCTGAGGGGTGAGAGGTCTGGAAAGTTATTGTTTAACTTACAGTAGAGTTTCTGTTTGAAGTGATTAAAAAGTTCTGGAAATGGAGCCGGGCTCATGCCTATAATATCGGCACTTTGGAAGTCTGAGGTGAGAGGATTGCCTGAGCCCATGAGTTTAGGTCCAGCCTGGGCAAATTGGCAAAACCTCATCTCTACAACAAATCAAGAAAAATTTGCTGGGCATGATGGCACATACCTGTAGTTCCAGCTACTTTAGAGGCTGAGGCAGAAGGATTGCCTGAACCCAGCAGGTCGAGACTGCACAGCTGTTGAGTATGCCACTGTACTCCAGCCTGGATGACAGAGTGAGACTCCAACTCAAAAAAAAAAAAATTCTGGATACGAATAGTGGTGATGGCAGTGGAACACTGAGAATGTGCTTAATATCATTCAATTGTACACTTAAAATGGCTTAAATGATTTTTTTTTTTTTTTTGAGCTGGAGTCTCACTCTGTCACCCAGACTGGAGTGCAGTGGCCACTCCAGGCCACCGCAGCCTCGACCTGCTGGGCTCCAGCAATCCTTCCGCCCCAGCCTTCCAAGTAGCTGGAATTATAGGCATGCGCTACTATGCCTGGCTGATTTTTTGATTTATTGTAGAAATGAGGTCTCGCTGCCCAGGCGGGTCTCGAACCCGCAGGCTCAGGCAATCCACTCACCTCAGCCTCCCAAAGCGCGGGATTACAGGCTGAGCCACTGAGCCCAGTTGGTTTAAATGATTTTTTTTAATTTATATGAGACAAATAAGAGCAGCCAGGCATGGTGGCTCATGCCTGTAATCACATCACTTTGGGAGGCCAAGGTGGGAGGATTGCTGGAGACCACGAGTTCAAGACCAGTCTAGGCAACATAGTGAGACTTCATCTCTACAAAAAAATCAAATAATTAGCTGGACATGGTGGTGCCTGCCTATAGTCCCAGCTACTCAGGAGGCTGAGGTATAAAGATCACCTGAGCTCAGGAAGTTGAGGCTGTGGTGAACTGTGATTGTATCACTGCACTCCAGCCTGGGTGACAGAGTGAGACTCCAACTCAAAAAAAAAAAAATTCTGGATACGAATAGTGGTGATGGCAGTGGAACACTGAGAATGTGCTTAATATCATTCAATTGTACACTTAAAATGGCTTAAATGATTTTTTTTTTTTTTTTGAGCTGGAGTCTCACTCTGTCACCCAGACTGGAGTGCAGTGGCCACTCCAGGCCACCGCAGCCTCGACCTGCTGGGCTCCAGCAATCCTTCCGCCCCAGCCTTCCAAGTAGCTGGAATTATAGGCATGCGCTACTATGCCTGGCTGATTTTTTGATTTATTGTAGAAATGAGGTCTCGCTGCCCAGGCGGGTCTCGAACCCGCAGGCTCAGGCAATCCACTCACCTCAGCCTCCCAAAGCGCGGGATTACAGGCTGAGCCACTGAGCCCAGTTGGTTTAAATGATTTTTTTTAATTTATATGAGACAAATAAGAGCAGCCAGGCATGGTGGCTCATGCCTGTAATCTCAGCACTTTGGGAGGCTGAAGTGGAAGCATTGTTTGAGCCCAGGAGTTTGAGACCAGCCTGGGTAACATACCGATACCTCATCTCTACAAAAAAAATAAAAAACATAGCTGGGCATGGTGGCCTACACCTGTAGTCCCAGCTCTCAGGAGTCTGAGGCAGAAGGATCGCCTGAGCCCAGTGGGTCAAGGCTGCAGTGAGCCATGAGCATGCCACTGTACTCCAGCCTGGGAGAGATGGACGAACCTTGAAACAACAACAAAAACAAAGATAAATAATAAAAGAAGCCTGTAATCCCGCGCCTTTGGGAGGCTGAGGTGAGTGGATTGCCTGAGCCTGCAGGTTCGAGACCCGCCTAGGCAGCGAGACCTCATCTCTACAATA
>NW_007253190.1:84296-86517 GCF_000164805.1 Carlito syrichta
GATGAGGTCTCGCCAAGTTGCCGAGGTGGGTCTCGAACCCGCGGGCTCAGGCAATCCACTTACCTCAGCCTCCCAAAGTGCTGGGATTATAGGCATGAGCCACCACACCCAGCCTGAAATAATATATTTTAAAACTTATATCAAATAGATCAGCAGAACAGAATACAGGGCCCAGAAACAGACCTCAGCATGGGGATTTAGTATATGAAGTATCAATACAAATCTGTAAGATAAGCATGAACTGTTCGATATATGACATTGGTACCACTGGCTTTATCTGTTAGATACTATACTAGATAAGTATACATAGACCTAAATTCAAGATGTCAATTTGTCTTTCTTACTAGGCAAAAATGGAGGATTTTAAAATACATCATTCACTGAATATATTTGGGCAGGTTAAGATAGAAAAGCCAATACAAATGTACTATTACCCCTTTCCAGGATCTCCAGTTAAAAAATCACTAAGAAACCAATAAATGGTATTTGTGGCCAGGTATGGTTGCTGATGCCTGTAATCCCAATACTTTGGGAGGCCAAAGCAAGAAGATTGCTTGAGCCCAGGAGTTTGAGACCAACCTAGGCAACATAGTGAGACATCATCTTTACAAAAAATAAAAACAAAATTAGCTGGGTATGGTAGCAAGCACCTATAGTCCCAACTACTTTGGAGGCTCAGATGGAAGGATCACCTAAGCCCAGGAGGTTGAGGCTGCAGTGAGCCATGATCATGCCACTGCACTCCTGCCTGAGTGACAAAATGACACCCTGACTCAAAAAATAAAACATTTGTGTTTTTTAAAAATTTTAGAAGCTGGGCACAGTGGCTCATACTTGTAATCCCAGTACTTTGGGAGGTGGAGGCAAGAGGATTGCCTGAGCCCAGGGGTTCCAGACCAGCTGGGCAACTTGGTGAGATCTCATCTCTACAATAAATCAAAAAGGCTGGGCATGGTGCCTCAAGCCTATAATCCCAGTACTTTGGGAGGCCAAGGTGAAGGGATTGCCTGAGTCCATGGGTTCGAAAACAACCCGGGTAACTTGCCGAGACTTCATCTCCACAATAGACCTAAAAATTAACCAGGCGTGGTAGCTCACGCCTGTAGTTCCGGCTACTTGGAAAGGTGAGGCGTAAGGATTGCCTGAGCCCAACAGGTCAACGCAGGGGTGGCCATGAGCATGCCACTGCACTCCAGCCTGGGTGACGGAGTGAGACTCCAACTCAAAAAAAAAAAAAAAAAAAAATTAGCTAGGCATGGTGGTGCATGCCTGTAGTTCTAGCTACCTAGAAGGCTGAGGTGGAAGGCTCACTTGAACCTAGCAGGTGGAGGCTATGGTGGCTGTGATGTTGCCATTGCACTCCAGCCTACATGACAGAATGAGACTCTGACTCAAAAAAAAAAAGAAAGAAAGAAATTTAGAGATGGAGTCCTGCTCTGTCACCCAGGCCGGAGTACAGTGGTACGATCATAGCTTACTGCAGGTTTGAACTCCTGGGTTCAAGGGATCCTCCCACTCAGCCTCCTGAATAACTGGGACTGTAATTGTGAGCCACTAACCCGGCTAATTTTTTAATTTTTAGTAGAGACGGTGTCTTGCTATGTTGTTCAGGCTGATCTTGAACTCCTGGCCTCAAGCAATCTTCCAACCTCAGCCTCCCACTGGGTAAGCCACTGCACCCAGTTCCAGCTGGCATTTTAAAAAGTAATCAATCAATATAATGAAGGCAAAAGACTTCATGATCATCTCAATTGACAGAGAAAAAACATTTGACAAAATCTAACACCCTTTCATGATTAAAACACTCAACAAACTAGGAACAGAAGAAAGTTTCCTCAACATGATTAAAGGTCATTTATGAAAAACACACAGCTAACATAACATTAATTGTGAAAGACTGAAAGGTCTTCCCTTAAAATCAAGAATAAAACAATTTCATAATTTCTATTCAACACTATACTAGAAGTTCCAACTAGAGCAATTAGCCAAGAAAAAGAAACAAAAAAGCAATCCCAGCTACTTGGAGTACTTCAGGAGTTCAAGACCAGCCTGGACAACCTGGCAAGACCCAGTCTCCACAAAAGAGAAAAAAAGAAAAGAAAGAAAGAAAAATAAATAGACATCCAAATCAGAAAGGAAAAAGTAAAATGATCTTTATTCAAAGATGACATGACTTTATGTTTACAATTCTATAGAATCTATTTTTTTTTTTTTTTTGAGT
>NW_007253190.1:86748-90541 GCF_000164805.1 Carlito syrichta
CCGGCGATCCTTCCGCCTCAGCCTTCCAAGTAGCCAGAATTATAGGCATGCGCTACCACACCGGACTGATTTTTTGATTTATTGTAGAGATGAGGTCTCGCTGCCCAGGCGGGTCTTGAACCCGCGGGCTCAGGCAATCCACTCACCTCAGCCTCCCAAAGGCGCGAGATTACAGGCTGAGCCACCAAGCCTGGCTTTAGAATCTATTTTTTAAAATTATTAGCTGGATGAGGTGGCAGACACCCAAATCACAGTTACTCAAGAGGCTCAGGTGGGAGAACTGCTGAGCCCAGGATTTTTGAGACCAGCCTAGGCAGCATAGTGAGACCTTATTACAAACAAAATAATTAGAGCTAATAAATAAATTCAGAAAAGTTGTTGAATACAAGATCAACATACAAAAATCAGTGTTATTTCTAAATACTGGCAATGAAAAAAATTCAAAAAGGAAATTGAAGTGATTTCTTTTAAAATAGCATTAACAATAATAAAAATACTTAGGAATAATTTTTTTTGAGCTGGAGTCTCGCTCTGTCGCCCAGGCTGGAGTGCAGTGGCCTGCTCACTGCCACCAATGTCTACCTGCTGGGCTCAGGCGATCCTTCCGCCTCAGCCTTCCAAGTAGCTGGAACTACAGGCACACACCACCATGCCCAGCTAAATTTTTTTTCATTTACTGTAGAGACGAGGTCTCAACATGTTGCCCAGGCTGGTCTCAAACCCCTGGACTCAGGCAATCCTCTCTCCTTGGTCTCCCAAAGTGATCGGATTACGGACTTGAGCTACCGCGCCCAGCCAGTAATAAATTTAACCAAGGAGGTTAAAGACTTATACACTGAAAACTACAAAATACTGCTAAAAGAAATTACAAACCTAAGTACAATTATGCACTGCTTAATAATGGGGATATGTTCTGAGACATGAGTCATTAGGTGATTTTGTCATTGTGTGAGCATAATAGAGTGTACTTACACAAACCGAGATGGTATAGCCTACTCCATACCTAAGATATGTGGTATAACCTATTGCTCCTGGGTTGTAAGCCTGTACAGCATGTTACTATACTGAATACCATAGGCAATTGTAAGTATTTGTTTATCTAAACATATTTAAACATAGAAAAGTACGGTAAAAATATGGCAATATAGTCTATGGGACCACCCTGGTATATGCTGTAAATTTTTTTTTTCTTGAGTTGGAGTCTTACTCTGTCGTTCAGGCTGGAGTGCAGTGGCACACTCACAGCCACACCAGCGTCAACCTGCTGGGCTCCGGCAATCCATCCACCTCAGCCTTCCAAGCAGCCAGAACTATAGGTGCGTGCTACCATGCCCAGTTAATTTTTGATGTCTTTTAGAGACAAAGTCTCGCCAAGTTGCCCAGGTTGGTCTCAGACCTGCGGACTCAGGCAATCCACTCACCTCGGCCTCCCAAAGTGCTGGGATTATAGGCATGAGCCACTGAGCCCAGCGTTTTGTTTTGTTTTTTTTTATTTTTATTTAAGACAAGGGTAAGCCACTAAGCTTGGCCTGCTGTAAACTGAATGAAATATCAGTATGCAGTGCACTGCTTTGAATGGAAAGACATCCATGCTTATGGATCTGAAGACTTGATATGGTTAAGATGTCAATACGCCTAAAATTGATTTACCAAATCATACAATCCCTATGAAAATCTCAATGACTTTTTTTTCTTTTGCATTTGGTTTTTTTTAATTTTAATTTTTATTGTAAAGATGTGGGATACAATTCAGGGTTAGGTATATAAACATTTGATCATGCAGGTTTTGAGTTGGAGTCTAACTTTGTCACCCAGGCTGGAATGCAGTGGCAACATCACAGCCACCATAGCCTCCACCTGCTGGGTTCAGGCGATCCTTCCATCTCAGCCTTCCAAATAGCTAGAACTATTGGTGGGCACCACTACGCCCGACTAATTTTTTGATTTGCTGTAGAGACAAGGTCTCGTCAAGTTGTCGCGGCTGGTCTCAAACCCCTGGATTCAGGCAATCCTCTTGCCTCTGACTCCTAAAGTTTTTTTTCTTTTGAGTAGGAGTCTCACTTTGTTGCCCAGTCTGGAGTGCAGTGGCAAGCTCATGGCCACTGCAGCCTTGACCTACTGGGCTCAGGCAATCCTTCCACCTCAACTTTTCAAGTAGCTGGGACTACAGGTATATACCACCATACCCGGTTAATTTTTTGATTTATTGTAGAGATGAGGTCTCACCAAGTTGCCCAGGCTGGTCACCAACCCGTGGGCATAGCCAATCCTCTCACCTCAGACTCCTAAAGTGCTGGGATTATAGGCATGAGCCACTGAGCCCAGCGTTTTGTTTTGGTTTTTTTTATTTTTATTTAAGACAAGGTCTCATTCTGTGGCCCAGTGTTATGATCATAGTTCACTGCAGCCTTGAACTTCTGGGCTCAAATGATCCTCCTATTTCAGCCTCCCCAGAAGCTAGGACTACAGGGGTATACCTCCATGCTTGGCTAATTTTTACATTTTTTTTTTTTGTAGAGATGGAGTTTTGCTATGTTGCCCAGGCTGATTTCAAACTCTTGGCCACAAGTGACCCTCCCTCCTCGACCTCCCAAAGGTTAGCCATCATGTCCAGCTTCAATGGTCTAATTTTTTTTTTCCCACAGAAATGGAAAAGCTTTTCCTAAAACTCATATGGGATTAGAAGGAACCCTGACTAGTCAAACAATCTTGAAAAAGAAGAGCAAATTTGGAAGACTTACATATCCTGATTTCAAAATGTACTACAAACCTACAGGAATCAAAATAGTATGGTACTGACATAAGGATAGATATATAATCAATGGAATCAAATTGAGAGTGCAAAAATAAACCTATACATCTATGGCCAATTGATTTTTGACCAGGGAATGAATCCTTTGTTCATTAAATGGTGCTGGGAACCCTCCCCCCAAAGTCTCTCTGCTTGAATGCTTGAAGGAATCAAAGTATTACTCCTTACTGTGCGTCAGTAGACAAGATGCCAGAAGCACTGGTTTGAGAGTTGAACTCACCACGGGATCCCAGAAACGCTGAGCCGGAGACAATTTCAAAAGACACAATTGCCTTTACCTGGGTGGGGATGGCAGGGGTCTGCAGGTGAGGCCCAATCACAATCAATCTGAGTCTCGGCACTAAAAACTGTTAAATAAAAAAAAAAATCCCAATTTAGGCAAATCGAGACTTCATGTATTAAGGATTATTGCAACGGGGGAAAGGGCCCTATTGCAATAGGGAGAATGCTGGACAGAAAAAATAAATCTGGATTTAGGTAACGAGAGGCTTTGATGGACGAGATTATTCCAAGAAGAGGGAACGAGAAGATGGCACAGCGTGGGGTGAGAGGAGAGCGCTCTGACTGACATCCACCCCCTCCCTGGGGCCAGGAGGGAAGGGGCCTTCCCTGCACGGGGAGGAGTGAAGGTGGCTGGAAAGGCCTAGGTGTGGGGAAGCGGGAAGGAGGGTGGAGGCGGCAGTGATCAGACAGTACCTCAGAGGCCGTTTCACCCCGAGGTACGCCCATTCCCCGGGCGGCGGGTGAGGAGGGGCTGTCTGCGGACCCGGTGGGAGTGGCAACTCCCGAGGGCGGAGGAGAGTTGCTTACTTAACTGGAGTTGGGGCAAGTCAGGGCAGCCGGCACTCCGCCCAGACAGTGAGTACGACCAGTTCAGCCGATCAAGGAGGCAGAGGATGGGATTGGGAGGGTCTCGGCTCAGCGAGGCAAGGGGCGTCCCTGAGCCTGTCTACCCCGCAGTGAGCCCTTTCGGGAACACCG
>NW_007253190.1:91355-91708 GCF_000164805.1 Carlito syrichta
GATTTCCTCTCTGGCCTCTGGGTGACCTTTCTATTCTCCGCCGGTCGTAGAGGAGCTTGTCGCTGGTCGGCGACGGTAGCGCGGCGTCCTGCGCGGTTCCCGGGCTCGTGCAGGTGGTACCCACGCGAATGCAGAAAAGAACTTGTGGGGTGATAGTGTGATGATTTGCAGTTTGGTTTTTAGAGGGAACGCTCTTTGCGGGCTCCTGTTGGTTCTTCCGTCTACACACGCCGAAAACCGCGTGTATTTGAAAGGCAGTTCCATTCGATGAGTATTGCGCGTCTTTGTATGACACTGATGTCCGTCCTTGGCCCCGGTGGAGTCCCGTGCTGAGTGAGAACTGTGTGCAAGGG
>NW_007253190.1:91728-100765 GCF_000164805.1 Carlito syrichta
GGTTGGGGGGAAGCGCACCGCAGAAATACAGGGTGCTAACGGGAGCTGGTACTTACTGAGCACTTATTCTCAGCTGGGCACTGTGGTAGATACTTGCATACTTTCTTTTCTTAATAATACTTAAAAAAATTTTTTTTTGAGTCAGAATCTCATTCTGTTGCCCAGGCTGAAGTGCAGTGGCATGATCACAGCTCACCACAGCTTCCACCTCCTGGGCTGAGGTGATCTTCCCTCCCGCTTCAGCCTCCCGAGTAGCTGGGACTACAGGTGCATGCCACCACTCACGACTAACTTTTTTTGTTTTGTTTTGAATAGGAGTCTCAGTCTTGCCCAGGCTGGAGTGCAGTGGCATGCTCGTGGCCACCGCACCTTCGACCTTCTGGGCTCAGTGGTCCTTCCACCTCAACCTTCCAAGTAGCTGGAACCACAGGTGTGTGCCACCACACCCAACTAATTTTGTTTAATTTATTGTAGAGACGAAGTCTCACCAAGTTGCCCAGGCTGATCTCGAACCCCTGGACTCAGTCCTCTCGCCTTGGCCTCCCAAAGTGCTGGGATTACAGACATGAACCACCACACCCGACCCGAGCTAACTTTTTGATTTTTTGTAGAGATGAAGTCTTGCTGTGTTACCTAGGCTGGTCTCAAACTCCTAGGCTCAAGCAATCCTGACTCCGCCTTCCAAGGTGCTGGGATTACAGGCATGAGTCACCACACCTGGCCTAATAATATTTAATATTAATTACTTAGTACACACTTTAATATTTTATCATTCAAAAAATGTTTAGTACTTACTATGTGCTGAATATTAAGGATATGATGGTGACAATTGTAGACTCTGCATTCTCAGACTATATAGTGTCCTTGGACGAAGCAGATATTAAACAATCACACAATAAATGCCAGTAAGCCAGTATAGAAGCTAAAAAGGAGGAATGTACAGTTTGTGAGAGAATGGAATGGGGGCTTATCCCAGTTGGCAATATCAGGTAAGGTTTTTCCAAGGAAAGTAACCTTTGAGCTGAGATCAGGGTAGACAGGAATTAGAAGAAAGTGACTCCCAAAAGAGAGAAGAAAGATTTGGGCAAAGGAAACATTGCACAGAGGCTAAGGAGGATGATCATTGCAGGAACTTCTGCAGGGTGTATGGAAGGCAAAAGGGGGCTGTGATATAGAGAGATGATGCAGGGCTTTAAGCAATGGTAAGGATTTCGGACCTGTGTTTTCTTTCTCTCTCTATTTTAATGTTTACAGAGAAATTTTCAAACCACTGAAAAACAGGGAGAGAGCAGTACAATGAACTCTCCTGATAGTACCCAAAGGATTTGGACCTTTTTCTAAGAGCAATGGCAAATCACTAAAAGGTTTAAAGCAGGGAAATCCTACAATCAGATTTACATTTCAGAAAGGTCACCCAGACTACTGTGTCAAAACCAGACTGGATGAGTCCGGCTCTGTGGCTCAGCCTGTAATCCCGCGCTTTGGGAGGCTGAGGTGAGTGAACTGCCTGAGCCCATGGGTTTGTGACCCACCTGGGCAACTTGGCGAGACCTCATCTCTACAATAAATCAAAAAAATTAGCCGGGCATGGCAGTGCGCACCTGTAGTTCCAGCTACTTGGAAGGCTGAGGCGCAAGGATCACCGGAGCCCAGCAGGTCGAGACAGCAGTGGCCGGGAGCGTGCCACTGCCCTTCGGTCTGGGCGATAAAGTGAGACTCCAACTTAAAAAAAAAAAAAAAAAAAAAAAACTGAACTGGATGGAAATGAGGATATTACCTAGAGATGATGGTTGTTGGGACTAGAGCTGAGGCGGTGAAGGTAGGGCACATTTAAGAGTACCCAATTGAAGCCAGGCCTGTAATCCCGCGCCTTTGGGAGGCTGAGGTGAGTGAATTGCCTGAGCCTGCGGGTTCGAGACCCGCCTGGGCAGCGAGACCTCATATCTACAATAAATCAAAAAATCAGCCGGGCGTGGTAGCGCAATGCCTGTAATTCCGGCTACTTGGAAGACTGAGGCGGAAGGATCGGCGGAGCCCAGCAGGTTGAGGCTGTGGTGGCCGGGAGCATCCACTGCACTCCAGTCTGGGCGACAGAGTGAGACTCCAACTAAAAAAAAAAAAAAAAAAGAGTACCCAATTGAGCTCTGATAGTGTTAGTAATTCTGTATTCACATCTGTTGGAGGATCATGGAAGGTTTTCAAAGGAGGTTGTATTTAAGATGGACTTTGCAGGGTAGAATGACATTTCAGTATAGAGCTCTAATGAGGATATCTTAGTGTCAAAGGATGGCTGACTCAGTGACCTTGCCTTGTCAGTCTATGCCTAAATTTCACCTTTCCCCTAGGATTTTCTTCTTTAAATTATTGTTGTCACTGGCACTTTTGTCCTTGGGAATACATAACTGTCCCATTAACAATTTTTTTTTCTAGAAAAACTGTATTTCCTTCATTACTGTGATTACAGCTAAGTAGAAACTTTCACAAAGGTGTCCTTTCTATCACTTAGTATTTAGTAAACCAGAGTTCATAAAATATACAAGTACATTGTCTTTTAAGGTTTTTGGTTCTGATACTATCATACGTTGCTCTTGGAGGCCTAATCACATTCCATGGAAGATTTAAGTAAAAGGAACCCATGTGGGAATGTGATCCATTGGTTTCTGTGCTCTCGTGTTTAACACCAAGAATGGCCTTATTTTTATTTTATTTTTTAAATTTATTATTATTATTATTTTAGTTGAAGTCTCACTGTGTCGCCCAGGCTGGAGTGCAGTGGCATGCTCCCGGCTACCACATCCTCGACTTGCTGGGCTCCGGTGATCCTTCCACCTCAGCCTTCCAAGTAGCTGGAACTACAGGCGCACGCTACCACACCCAGCTGATTTTTGATTTATTGTAGAGATGATGTGTCACCAAGTTGCCCAGGCAGGTCTTGAACCTGCGGGCTCAGGCAGTCCGCTCACCTCAGCCTCCCAAGGTGCGGGATTACAGGCTGAGCCACCGAACCCGGCTCCACCTCAACCTTCTAAGTAGCTGGAACTACAGGCACGCGCCACTATGCCCAGCTAACTTTTTTATTTATTGTAGCGATAAGGTCTCTCCAAATTGCCCAGGCTGGTCTCAAACCTGTGGGCTCAGGCAATCCTCTCACCTCAGCCTCCCAAAGTGCTGGGATTATAGATGTGAGCCACCGTGCCTGGGCTGGCCTTATTTTGAAAAAGAAATTTAAGCTTCTGTATAAAGGTAGCATGCCTGGTTGTATAATATCTTGATACAAATTCATAATCTGAAAAAAATGTGGCCTGGAATATATGTTTATAAAGATAAGTAAAATTTGTAACATGCCATTTAAAACAAATTAATTTTTTTTTTTTGAGTTGGCATTTCACCCTGTCGCCCAAGCTGGAGTGCAGTGGTATGCTTACGGCCACCACAGCCTCTACCTGCTAGGCTAAGGCAATCCTTCCATCTCAGCCTTCCAAGTAGCTGGAACTACAGGTCTTTACAGTAAATCAAAGAATTAGCTGGGCGTGGTGGTGCGCACCACCACTCCTGGCTAGTTTTTTTATTTTTATTTTTATTTTTTTTGAGTTGGAGTCTCACTCGGTTGCCCAGACTGAAGTGCAGTGGCCGCTCCGGGCCACCGCAACCTCACCTGCTGGGCTCCAGCGATCCTTCCGCCTCAGCCTTCCGAGTAGCCGGAACTACAGGCACGCGCTACCATGCCCGGCTGATTTTTTGATTTATTGTAGAGATGAGGTCTCGCTGCCCAGGCTGGTCTTGAACCCATGGGCTCAGGCAGTCTACTTACCTCAGCCTCCTAAAGGCGCGGGATTACAGGCTGAGCCACCGAGCCTGGCTTTTTTTTTTTAATTGTAGAGATGAAGTCTCTCCATGTTGTCCAGGCTGGTCTGGAACCCCTGGGTTCCAGAGGCAATCCTCTTGCCTCTGGCTCCAAAAGTGCTAGGATTATAGCTGTGAGCACCCGGCTAATGTAAACATTTAAAAGACTACATTCTTAGTAGCCTAAGAAATCTATTTTGCCTGGATTTTCCTGTTAGTGAATGTTTTATAAAAGTCAGTCTTCTGATCAATTCCGTCCTTTGACTGGGCGCAGTGGCTCATACCTATAATCCTAGCACTTTGGGAGGCTGAGGTGAGAGGATTGCTGAGCCCATGGGTTCAAGACCAACTTGGGCAACTTGGTGAGACCACATCTCTATGATAAAATAAAAAATTAGCCAGATGTGGTGGCGCACACCTGTAGTTCCAGCTACTTGGAAGGCTGAAGTGAAGGATCACCTGAGTTCAGCTGGCTGAGTTTGTGGTGGTGGCCGTGAGCGTGCCACTGCACTCCAACTAGGTGACAGTGAGACTTTGACTCAAAAAATAAAAAAAAAGATTAAAAAATCCACTCTTTTAGCTATTTGATATATAAATTATTATTAAGGGGATTATTTTGAATTAACTGAAAATAATGTTGGGGAACTGTCAATTGAAAAACAAACAGCCCCACCAGTTTGTTATTTCCACATGGACTGGGATTGTTGTCTATTTTGTTTTTTGTTGTTGTAGTTGTTGTTGTTGTTGTTTTTTCTTAGAAACAGGTTTATTTTCCGCCAACCTTATTTCCATGTTGCTTAAGAGCCTGTGTTGCTTAAGAGGTTAAGACCACTCAGTGGTTGTCCCTACCCATTCAGTGGACTGAGCAGTGGGAGCTGCAGAGCAGTCTTCTGTGGCAGGCTGAGCACTCGTCTTCAGTAGGAAACTGCTGAATTGGCACAGAAGGCACCTGCACACCTTCAGACCAGTCTACAACCTCAGGCCGAATAGCAGTGAACTCTAGCAGTGGACTCAGGAGCTGGAGCAGTCCATTCACCCTGAAATTCTTCTTTGGTCACAGCTTTTTCAGCAGCAGCCTGCTCTTCCTTTTCAATCTCTTCAGGATCTCTGTAGAAATAGAGATCAGGCATAACCTCCCACGGGTGTTCACAGGAGATGGTGCCACGCATGCACAGAACTTCCCAAGCCAGCATCCACCACATCAGGCCCACTGAGTGAGCTTCCTTATTGTTGCATGGGATGGCAATGTCCACATAGTGCAGAGGAGAGTCTGTGTTACACAGAGCAATGGTGGGCAGGTTAACATAAGATGCCTCTGTGAGAGGCTGGTGGTCAGCCCTGGGATCAGTAACCACCAGCAGACGGGGCTCCCAGAAGGCTGCCTGGATCTGGTTGGTGAAGGTTCCAGGAGTGAAGCGACCAGCCATAGGAGTGGCTCCAGTGGCAGCAACAAACTTCAGCACAGCCCGCTGGCCAGTATTCCTGGAAGATATGACACTGACATCAGCAGGGTTTTCAGTGGCAACAATGGCACGAGCTGCAAGCAGAAGCTTCTCCCAGGTCCTCTTCAGATTTATAATGTAGATGCCATCACTCTTCCTTTTATAGATGTACTGTTCCATTTGGAAGTCAAGGTTGGTGCCACCTAAGTGGGTGCTTGCTGCAAGGAATTTGAGGATATCCTCCTCCTTCATTTGCAGGACGTCAAGGGTTCCGGACATTGTGAAAGTTTCCCTTTAAGTTACGATGGGAATTGAGAACAACGCCGTATGGACCCCTCTGCGGGTAGCGCAGAAAGCTATTTTGTTTAGTATATATCCCAAGCACCTAGAATCTTTCATGCCTGATCTACACTAGGTATTGAATAAATACACACTTTAATTTTTTTAGCAACTTTAGTTATATTTAAGGAATGTCATTCAATATTTTTAAGTGAAATAGTATTCAAATGAACCTATAATGCCCTATTTCTCAAATAAAGAGAAAAGCAAAGGAGTTAAAGTGTAAACATTTCTTAAATTTGAATTGAATGCATATATATACTTTTCTCTATCTGTTTGGTTGTATTTACCTTACTTACATAACCCCAGACTCCCCAGATTAGATAGAAAGACCTTGATTTATTTCCTTATTTGAATTTTGACAACTGTTAACTTCAGTTGTGTAATTGGCTGTTCATAACTATTGTCTATGTCAACTTCACATAGCAGTTCTGTGTTCTGTACTACAAAAAATTTTCTTTGCCAACATTGCCTTCAAGCCATTAATCAACCAAATGTCTTATGAAGCTCTTTTCATTGTCTCTTTTCTAGATTTACCTTTATCCTAGACATAATAAATTTTCTTATATACGTCATTTTAAATGGGAATTCACAATACTTTTCACACCTTTAAATGTATAATTTGGAGAGTAAGAGGCACATTATATTTCACTGAGAATTCAAGTCTTTAGAATTGCTGCCATTTTTAGATTATTAAGAGTTCTTTTTTTTTTTTTTTTTGGAGTTGGAGTCTCACTCTTTCGCTCAGACTGGAGTGCAGTGGCTGCTCCTGGACACCGCAGCCTTGACATGCTGGGCTCCGGCGATCCTTCCGCCTCAGCCTTCCAAGTAGTTGGAACTACAGGTGCGTGCTACCACGCCTGGCTGATTTTTGATTTATTGTAGAGATGAGGTCTCACCAAGTTGCCCAGGTGGATCTTGAACCCGCAGGCTCAGGCAATCCACTCATCTCAGCCTCCCAAGGCGTGGGATTACAGGCTGAGCCACCAAGCCCGGCTAAGAGTCATTTTCTAATAGAGCAAAATGACCACCTTTTAACAAAGCTAATGAAATGGTATATAGCACTCTAGATATATTTTTTAAGGTAGATTTTTTAAATTCCAATTTTTATTACTAAACATTTCAAATATATACAGAAATGGAGAGAATAATATACTCTCATGCATACTCATTATCCAGCTCAATAATTATCAAGTCATGGCCATTTTGGGGGTTTTTTTGTTGTTGTTTTGAATTGGAGTCTCATTCTGTCGCCCAGCCTGAAGTGCAGTGGCACACTCCCGGCCACCGCAGCCTCCACCTGCTGGGCTCCGGCATTTCTTCTGCCTCAGCCTTCCAAGTAGCCTGAACTACAGGCATGCGCTACCACACCTGACTAATTTTTTTTATTTATTATAGAGATGAGGTCTTGACAAGTTGCCTAGGTGGGTCTTGAACTCACAGGCTCAGGCAGTCTACTCACCTCAGCCTCCCAAAGTGCTGGGATTACAGACTGAGACACCGAGCCTGGCCCCATTTTGGTTTTAATTATATTTCTTCCACTCTTCACTCTACTTGATTTTTTTTTTTTTTTTTTTTGAGTTGGAGTCTCGCTCTCGCCCAGGCTGGAATGCAGTGGCATGCTCACAGCCACCACAGCCTCGACCTGCTAGGTTCAGGCAATCCTTCCGCCTCAGCCTTCAAAGTAGCTGGAACTACAGACGCAAGCCACTGCACCCAGCTAATTTTTTGATTTATTGTAGAGATGAGGTCTTGCCAAGTTTGCCCAGGTGATCTTGAACCCGTGGGCTCAGGCAGTCCTCTCACCTCGACCTCCCAAAGTGCTGGGATTATAGGCATGAACCACCACACCTAGCCTGCAAAATTTCTTGATGATGGTGGTCTGTGCTTTCACACTGAGGCTTGTAGTTTTGCCTGGTTATCTCTCTGCTTGTGATGTTAGCAGCCATTGATATCATTGCCTAGATCCAATATTGCATTAGGAGCTACAAATTGTAGATATTTCACTTCTATAATCCTTCATTTAGCTGAATTCTTTTATGATTTTATTTTTTATTTTTATTTATTTATTTATTTTTGAGTTGGAGTCTCACTCGGTCGCCTAGACTGGAGTGCAGTGGCCGCTCCCGGCTACCGCAGCCTCTCCTGCTGGGCTGTCGGAGACCCGCCCCGACCGAGAGTGGGTTAGGACCCTCACTGGAGAATCTGGATGGCGAGAAGAGACCACTCGGAGGCAGTTCTTCTGGGAACAGTCTGATCAGGACTGAAGCCAAATTTTATTCAGACTCCTTCCAATTTATATACCATTTTCTATACCCTCCAGCAATGTGATAATCACTTGCTGGGGGCATACAGATTCCATGCATATCACGCTTTACAAACTATGCATCACAAGACCACCACAAGACCCGCAAGCTCCAAGCAGACAGCTCGAACTCCATGATGCCTGTCGTGCTTCACAAAACCCACATTAAGGTCACAGGTGCACAATTTCAATACAGATTGTTCAAAGTGTTTTCCATAATGTTCAATAAATCATTCGTATTATACTCTTTGTTCTAAACCCTGATTAATACAAAAAACTTTCTAAGTTAACTCTAGGTTCAATCCAAGTTCACTGACTCCTAATACTTTTTAATGATTAATATTATCAACTTAACACTATACTATAATCTATAAGTTTACTTAAATGACTTAACTGTTAGTTATACTATTAACCTATTATGATTTAACGTAATGCCTTATAACTCAGTTAAAACTTATTCTTAAACTACCAAACTTTACTATAATTCATATGTTTCATATGTCTAAACTTTAATTCTTATATGATCTAGTGATTTGACTTTAATACTATGCTATATCTTATTAAGCTAATACCTCATCATTAATTCTTTTATAAATCGTATAGTAACTATTATATTTGAATAATGTAGCAAAAGGAAACAAAACAGCAAGCATAAATTTACTCAAATATACTATAAAATGTAAATGCAACTATGAGTGTATATGTATATATTTTATCCTAACAAGTCTACTCTAAAAATCAAATAGTAGCTGTCACACTCTTGAACAAGGAAATGCATGGCCGCCATCACGGTGGCCATGGGCTGAAGCAAACAGAGTTTCGGTATTTAACGAAACAAAAGAAAACGTTCTGCCTGGCTAGGGGCAGGGTGATAAAACTATTATGGCAATTTAGTTTCTAATCTTAGCCCTAGGGGAAACTGCTTTCGGGAACAAGAGCTGACTAACAAGTCTACCAGGAAATAGAAGTTTAAAAATGTCTTGAAAAAGGAGTACAACTTAGAAAGACAGAGAAAAATAATTCTGCTGTGCACTTTTCCATCAGACATATTGATATTTACTTATAAGTTTTACTGCCATGTATGCACACTGGTCACTAATCACACACC
>NW_007253190.1:100970-148785 GCF_000164805.1 Carlito syrichta
AGATGAGGTCTCGCTGCCCAGGCGGGTCTCGAACCCGCGGACTCAGGCAATCCACTCACCTCAGCTTCCCTAAGGCGCGGGATTACAGGCTGAGCCACCAAGCCCGGCTAGCTGAATTCTTTTATAAAGGAAACTTTCATTACTACTCAGAGATAGTTCATACAGGAAAGACAGTATGCATATTTGATTCTTTCCTTTATTTACCAGTTTTTAGAATAATGAATAATACCTTAGCATTCTCAAAAGATGACCAACAAGTTTGTTTTGTTTAAATGAGAATCATTATGAACTCATATTTGATGTGTTTTAATTCATATAGTTGTTTTTTGATCCCATCTTTGACCACTTGTAGCCTCTTCAAATTGACTTCTAAATCCTTTTGACATCAGTAGGTGAGGTCACAGTATCTGCTGAACATCCTACAATGCACAGGACAGCGTCACATGTACAAGATATGCCAGGCACAAAGTATACATTTTCTTCCCTGGACTTCAAATCAACCATTTCTCCAATAAACTTAGATTCCTTCTAGTGGGAAAGACCACAGATCTGGGTGTTAGAAGTGCTCCTTTTTAGCCAGGCTCGGTGGCTCAGCCTGTAATCCCGCGCCTTGGGAGGCTGAGATGAGTGGATTGCCTGAGCCTGCGGGTTCGAGACCCGCCTGGGCAACTTGGCAAGACCTCATCTCTACAATAAACCAAAAATTAGCCAGGCGTGGTAGCGTGTGCCTGTAGTTCCAGCTACTTGGAAGGCTGAGGCGGAAGGATCACCGGAGCCCAGCAGGTCGAGGATGCGGTGTCCGGGAGCAGCCACTGCACTCCAGTCTGGGTGACAGAGTGAGACTCCAACTCAAAAATAAAATAAAATAAAATAAAAATAAAAAGAAGTGCTCATTTTTATTAGATTGTTTATTGCTTTGTGGACTTTTTAATATGTATTTTTTTAAGAGAAATACAGCATAAATTTATACTGATATTTTCCATTTAAAATTTAGAATGACAGTAATTTTAATTTTGCTTGTCTTCTTTGATTTTTATATTTCTTTTTACTGTATTCTAACTCTATAAAAACCCTTGGTGCTTACAGTCATGATTATTACTCTACTTGATCCCAGGGTGTCTCAGCTTTAGCACTATTGACTTTTTGGACAAAATAATTTTTTCACACGAGGTTGTCCTGTGCATTGTAGGATATTCAGCACTTCTGTAACCTCACCTTCCATTTATTTTTGTACCATGTGCTAGATAAGTAGCTCCCTTCTTCCCTGCTTGTGGCAACCAAACATGCCTCTGACTATTGTCGTATGTCCCTTGAGGGGCACAGGTACCTCTTGGGTGAGACCCATTTCTTTATCCTTATACCATAGTTTTATTAAAACAATGTTAATAAATTATTATTAGTAATATGATTACTAGAAACTATTTTTCCCCTGAGGACTCATCCTATTAGGATATTCAGTTAAATTATTGTGTTTTTAAATTACTTGAAATAATTCTTCTGTGTGGTTTTGCTGCCAACCTGATGACCAGTTCAGTTCCATTTGTCTTATTTTTACTTTTGACTTTTAGGTTGTATTTTTTTTTTTTTTTTTTTTTTTTTTTTTTTTGAGTTGGGAGTCTCACTCTATTGCCCAGGTTGGAATGCAGTGGCATGCTCATGGCCACCGCAGCCTCAGCCTGGTGGGCTCAGGCAATCCTTCCACTTCAGCCTTTCAAGTTGTTGGAAATACAGGCGTGAGTCAACACACCCGGCTAATTTTTTTTATTATTATAAAGCATGATAAGGTAGACTTTATTCAGGGCTTGGGGGTGCTATGTATATAGGTATAGGGACCACTGCAGTGGAATTTTTTTTTTTTAAAGATTTCCATTTATTTTTGTACCATGTGCCATGAATGCTCTTTTTACATAGTCTTTTTAAATTTTTATTTATTTATTTATTTTTTTTTTTTTTTTGATTTATTGTAGAGATGAGGTCTCGCCTGCCCAGGCGGGTCTCGAACCCGCGGGCTCAGGTAATCCACTCACCTCAGCCTCCCAAAGGCGCAGGATTACAGGCCGAGCCACGAGCCCAGCTTCAGTGGAATTTTAAGTGGGGAAGAAAGATGGGGCTCAAACCTTCAAATGCAGCATAAGCAAATGGGAATTTAGACAGTGAGCAAGGTAGGGGTCAGTGGGTAGAAAATTACTAAGAGGAGCATCAGGGGTAAGGGGCCCGGGGGGGGGCGGATTCTAGCTAAACCGACCAGAGACAGGCCAGCTGATCAAACACCGCCTAGGAGATTGCTGAGGACAAGAAACTCAATCAGATATCAAGAATGACTAGATATCAAGGGTGAGGGACCCTGGCTAAACTGATTTAACAGTATTCTTACTAAAATTGGGCTCTACAAGGATGGAGTCATAAACCCAAGGTTGGGCCTAGTTGAGAAAATGGCTCAGAGGAGACTAATTAAAGTTTGGTCTCCTCTGAGCCATTTGTTTTATATAATTTTGCTAAGGTATTGCCAAATACCCCTTGCTATGAGTTGTACCATTTTGGATTCCTATGGATAATATATGAGATATTTTCCTGCAGCCTGAGCAACAGAGTATGTTGTAAGACTTGGGAAATTTGGCCAATCTGATAGGTGTGAAATGGTTTTATAGTGTAGTTTCATTAGAAATTAAACTGGACAACTTTTCATCTATTTAAGGACCATTTGCTTTTTCTTGTCTAAGTCTGTTCATATCTGTTGACTTGTATTGCTGGCCTTTTTCTTCTATGTTTTTAGTTTGTCTTGTTTTTTTTTAAGTTGGAGTCTCACTCTATCTCCCAGGTAGGAGTGCAGTGGCATGCTCATGGCTACTGCTGTCTTGACCTGCTGGACTCAGGTCTTCCAAGTAGTTGGAACTACAGGCATGCGCCACCACGCCCTGCTAATTTATTTATTTATTTATTGTAGAGACGAGGTCTCCCCATGTTGCTCAGGCTGGTCTCGAACCTGTGGGCTCAGGCAATCCTCTCACCTCAACCTCCTCAAGTGCTGGGATTACAGGCATGAGCCACCGTGCCCTGCTGTATTTAATTTTTTATATATTAACCTGTTTTTTTTTTCTTCTAGAGATGGGAGTCTCATTCCATCACCTAGGCTGATCTTGAACTCCTGGTGTCAGGCAATCCTCCTGCCTCTGTCTCCCAACTTCTTGGGACTACAGGCATGAAGCACCACATCTGGCCAGATAAATTGTTACTTATTAGAGATTAAATTATTTTGTTCAGTTTTACTTACTGTTTAAGGGTACATGATAATTTTTTTAGTCCTAAATTTTAAGAACTCTTTTCTTTTGACAGACTATTTGACTCTAAAACTTTCCTTTTATTATTGCTTTATTTTGTAGATGAAGATGACAGCTTCAAGTTTGCTCACTTGTTCCTAAACCCTTTTAGTGCTACATAGTAACATATATTAAAGAATATTGATACATACATACAAATTAATTTGTTAAAATACTAAAGTATGGGCTGGGCTCGGTGGCTCAGCCTGTAATCCTAGCACTTTGGGAGGCCGAGGTGAGTGGATTGCCTGAGTCCGCGGGTTTGAGACCTGCCTGGGCAATTTGGGGATACCTCATCTTCTACAATAAATCAAAAAATGAGCCGTGTGTGGCAGCGCGCGCCTGTAGTTCCAGCTACTCGGAAGGCTGAGGTGGAGGGATCACCGAAGCCCAGCAGGTTGAGGCTGCGGTGGCTGGGAGCAGCCACTGCACTCCAGTCTGGGCGACGGAGTGAGATTCCAACTCATAAAAAAAAAAAAAATACTAAAGTATGAACTTTAGCTTCTGTTTCTTTTTACTTTTACAGTAAGACAAAAGACAATGAAAGACATAGATAATCTTGAAAGCATAAAAGAAGAATGGTAAGTTAATTTAAACTATTAATTTTTTCATAAATGCCTTTGTTAGTCTCTCTCTCTTTTTTTTTTTTTGAATTGGAGTCCCATCCTGTTGCTCAGGCTGGAGAGCAGTGGCACAATCACAGCTACCACAACCTCGCCCTCCTGGGCTCAGGCAATCCTTCCATCTCAGCCTCCCAAGAAGCTGGGACTACAGGTGTGCACCACCATGCCCGGCTGATTTTTACAGACATTGTAGAGACAAGGTCTTGCTATGTTTCCCAAGCTGGTGTTGAACTCCTGGGCTTAGGCAGTCCTCCCCCCTCAGCCTCCCAAAGTGTTGGGATTACAGGTGTGAGCCACTGAGCCTGGCCTTCTTTCTTTATTTTTATTGCATTTCACTGGCAGAGATAGTAAATTAGGTTTTAAGTATGTATGAATACCTCAGTAAATATCTAGTAGTAATATATGTTGAAGTAATTTTTTTTACTATTGCTGTATTGAGCATATTTTACTGAAATTACTAAATTTTTTTGTTATTAATAAAAGTGTTAAACTTCTGTCTGTTCACACATTACTTCTGTTATTTATTTATTTATTTATTTATTTATTTTTGAGTTGGAGTTTCACTCTATCGTTCCCGGCCACCGCAGCCTCGACTGCTGAGCTCCGGTGATCCTTTCGCCTCAGCCTTCCGAGTAGCCGGAATTACAGGCATGCGCTACCATGCCCGGCTGACTTTTTTTATTTATTGTAGAGATGAGGTCTCGCTGCCCAGGCGGGTCTCGAACCCGCGGGCTCAGGCAATCCACTCACCTCAGCCTCCCAAAGGCCAGGGATTGCAGGCTGAGCCACCAAGCCTGGCTTAGTCATGCTCTTGACTATAATTTATTACTGTGAAGGTTACAAAGCCAAATCAGCAAAGGGAAAAAGTGCATGAGGCATGGCCTGAGGAAACCAGGCACAAGCTTCCAAGAGTCATCTTGCACTAGACTCTCCTGGGATGCATTTAATTCCTCCCAGGAACAGGTTGTAACAATACAACTGAAGTGTTGTGTACCAGGGAAGCTCATTGGAGATGAACCTAGAGTTTTTATTGGGAGCTAGTCACATACTAAAATTCCAGACTCTCGTAAGTACAGTAGGAGTTCAGTATAAATCATATTGTTTATGCAAACTGTTTAGGTACATTCATTGAACAATTACTATGAATTAGACGGTGGGAACTCTCCCAAAATCTAAGTTTGCAGATACCATCCCAGGACTAACCCTGTAAGCAAGTCAGAGCAAGAAGAGCAGTTAGATCTGCTATGTTAATTCTTTTCTACACAAAGATAAATTGAATGATTAGTTTGAAAGAGTAACTTGGGACAGATTTTTTGTTTGTTTTTTGAGTTGGATTCTCACTCTGTTGCCCAGGCTAGAATATAGTAGCATGATCATGGCCACCGCAGCTTCAACCTGCTGGGCTCAGGCAATCCTTCCACTTCAGCCTTCCAAGTAGCTGGAACTACAGGCGTATGCCACCACGCCTGGCTAATTTTTTTGATTTATTGTAGAGATGAGGTCTTGCCAAGTTGCCCAGGCTGATCTCGAACCTCTTGGCTGAGGAGTCCTCTTGCCTCTGCCTCCCAAAGTGCTGAGATTACAAGCGTGAGCCACCACACCCGGCCCAGGACAGACATGCTTTTAAACAGCTTTATTTAAATATAATTAATTCACTTAAAGTATACAGTTCACCCCTGGCACAGTGGCTCATGCCTGTAATCCTAGCCTGGGCGACAGAGAGAGACTACAACTCAAAAAATAAAATAAAATAATAAAGTTTACAATTCAGTGGTTTTTAGTACATTCACAGAGTTATGCAATTATTGCCACAGTCAGTTTTATAACATACTTATCACCCCAAAGAGAAACTCTATACTCATTAGTAGTCACAACCCATTGTCCTGTAACCTACTCCTGACAGCCACACATCTGCTTTCTGTTTCTATAGATTTGCCTGCTCTGGACATTTCATATAAATGGAATTATACAATATATGGTCTTTTGTGATAAGCTTTTCATTTAGCATAATGTTTTCAAAGTTCATCCATGTTGTGACGTGTATCAATATATATTGAATTTTTTGTTTTTGCTTTGAGTCAGAGTCTCACTCTGTCACCTAGGCTGGAGGGCACTAGCACACTCACAAGTACTGCAGCCTCAACCTGCTGGTCTCAGGTGATCCTTCCACCTCAGCCTTCCAGGTAGCTGGAACTACAGCATGCATCACTACGCCTGCTAATTTTTTTTTTTTTTTAGTTGAAGTCTCACTCAGTCACCCAGACTGGAGTGCAGTGGCATGCTAATGGCCACCCCAGCATCGACCTGCTGGACTCCGGGGATCTTTCTACCTCAGCCTTCCAGGAAGCCGAAACTACAGGCACGCGCTACCATACCTGGCTAATTTTTTTATTTTTATTGTAGAGTCGAGGTCTGACCATGTTGCCCAGGCTGATCTTGAACCTGTGGGCTCAAGCAGTTCTCTTGCCTCAGCCTCCCAAGGTGCTGGAATTACAGCCTTGAGCCACCGTGCCCGGCCTTTTTTTCATTTTTTAAGTTATTTGTTATAGAGACAAGATCTCATCAAATTCCCTGGGCTGGTTGAATTTCAATTAAAATATTTAGTAAGGTATCTACACAAATATATTGATAAAAGAGCTTATAATTTTTTTTCTTTTTTTATAAATTAGAGACAGTTGCCCAGGCTGGTCTCAAACTTCTAGACTCAAGTGATCCTCCCCTCTCAGCCTCCCAAAGTGCTGGAATCACAAGTGTGAGCCAGCATGTCTGGCCAATTTTATAATTTTCTTTGTAATAAAAATAGATTTGTTAAAAGTCCAAAATGTATTTGTAAAAATGTTTTGCTAAAAAGCAGTGGCTAAGTAAAATAAGGAAAGAAGATAGTTTCCTAAGTGTATCAGTTGTTCAAAGATATAAATGGTGAAGTTCCGTGTTTCCCATATGTACTACCAAAGCATATACAGATGCAAATCTTTCACATATTTGGACAACAGCTAATTGATAACCCTATTTATACAGAATACAGTAGAGAATAAGAAAGTGAGCAAGAGGTACTTCTACAGCCAAAATAGTTGTTTCAAAGTCCCTTACTTGAAGCAAAGGAAGCAATCAACAGAATGAAAAGGCAGTATATAGAATGGGAAAAAATATTTGCAAACCATATATTTGATAAGGGGTTAATTTCCAAAATATATAATATACAAGGTACTCCCACAAATCAATAGCAAAAACAAAACAGAACAAACAAAAAATGCAATTGAAAAATGTACTAAATACCTGAGTAGACATTTCTTCAGAGAAGACATTCAAATGGCTAACTGGTATATGAAAGATACTCGATGTCACTGATCATCAGGGAAATATAAATCTGAACTACAGTAATCACCTCACACCTGTCAGAATGTCTATTATTATAAATTAAAAAAAAAAAAGACGACTAGTGTTGGGGAGGGTGTTGGAAAAAAGGAAACCTTTGTACATTGTTGGTGGGAATGCAAAATGGTGCAACCAGTATGGAAAACAGTATGGAGCTTCCTCCAGAAATTAAAGTAGAACTACCACTGAATAGATCACTGGATGGATTGCTAAATAGATCCAGCAATCCACTTCTGTGTATTTATTCAAAGGAATTGGAATCAGAATCTTTAAGAAATATTAGTACTCCCATGTTCACAAATAGCCAAGATGTGGAAACAAACTAAATGTGTATCAACAGATAAATGGATAAATAATATATGATATATGCATATAATGGATCATTACTCAATCTTGGAAAAGAAGGAAATTCTACAGCATGTAACAACATGAATGAACCTTGAGGATATAATTCTAAATGAAATAAGTCATTCATAGAAGGACAAATAATGCATGATTCCTCTTCGATGAGGTATCCAAAACATTCAAATACATAGAGTCAAGGTGTGGAATGATGTGGTTGCCAGGGAGAGTGAAAATGAGGAGTTACTAATCTGTGGGCATAAAGTTTCAGTTAAAAAAGATGAATAAGTTCTAGAGGTCTCCTGAACAACATTGTACACTTAAAATTTTTTAGGCAGTAAGATCTTATATTGCCTGGGCAATATAGTGACAACTCATCTCTTCAAACAAACAAACAAAAAACTGTTTTGGCGGATTCTTTTGCCCGTGCCAACTTTGACATGTCTCTGTTTCTTTTCTTCCTTTGTTCTCTAATAAACTTTGTTTAAAAACTTTAAAAAAAAACAAAACTGTTTTAGGTTTACAGAAAAATTAAGTGGAAAGTGCAGAAAGTTCTCATAGGCCCATTTCCCCAGCCATATACACACAGAGATAGTTTCCCCTATTACTAACATCTTGCATTAATGTGGTACATTTGTTACAATTGGGAACCAAAATGATACATTATTAACTGTATTTTACATTAGGGGTCATTCTTTGTGTTATACAATTCTGTGGGGTTTGACAAATGGTATTTATGTAAATATGGTTTTATTTCAAATTCAAGTTGTTCATTGCTGGTATATAGGAAAGCCCTTGACTTTTATATATTACCCTGTGTCTTGCAGCCTTGCTATAATCACTTATTAGTCTCAGGGTTTTTTTGTTGTTGATTTTTAAAAAAAGATTCCTATGTACACAGCCACGTCAGCTGTGAACAAAGACCGTTTTATTTCTTCCTTCTTGATTTGTGTATACATTGTATTTTCTTTCTTTATTTTACTTGATTAGCTAGGGCTTCCTCTATAGCATTGGCAAATGAGGGAGATGGGACATCCTTATTTTGTTCCTGATCTCAGTGGGAAAGCATCTAGTTTTTCACCATTAAATGTGATGTTAGCTGCAGGTTTTTTTGTAGACATTCCTCATCAGGTTGAGAAAGTTCCCCTTCTGTTCCTAGTTTGCAGAAGTTTTATCATAGATGGTTGTTGGATATTATTAAATGCTTTTTCTGCATGATATGATCATATTGTTTTTCTTCTTTAGCCTGTCAATATGACAGATTCCATTAATATTAAAATATTAGGGCAACCCCCTCAGGTCCCCTCCCACTGTGGGAGCTTTTCTGTCCTCTTAATAAATCCTACTTTCTCACTTAAAAAAAAAATTAAACCAGCCTTGCATACCTAGAATAAATCCTACTTGTTTGTGGTATATAATTCTTTTTACACAGTTGGATTCCATATCCTAATATTTTGTTGAGGATTTTTGTATAGATGTTCATCAAAGATATTTTCTGTAGTTTTCCTTTCCTGTAATGTCTCTGGTTTTACTCTTAGGGTAGTGCTGTCTTCATAGAATGCCCCTGGGATTTTGCTATATTATCTTAAAATACAGAGAAATAAACTTTTATTTATTTATTTACTTTTTGCGTCAGGGTCTCACTCTGTCGGTCTGCTTCTATTTCTAGGAAGACATGGTAGAGAATTGGTATAATTTCTTTCTTAAATGTTTAGTAGAATTCACCAATGACATCATCCAGGTCTGGTGCTTCTGTTTTAGGTTATTTATTATAAATTTAATTTTCTTTTCTTTTTTTTTTTTTTTTTTTAGTTGAAGTCTCACTCTTGTTGCCCAGCCTGGAGTGCAATGGCATGCTCACAGTCACTGCAGCCTCGACCTGCTGGGCTTAGCCAATCCCTCCCCCTTCAGTCTTCCAAGTAGCTGGAACTGCACGCCACCACATCCAGCTAGTTTTTGTGGTTTATTGTACAGACGAGGTATCATCAAGTTGCCCATGCTGGTCTCGAACCCCCAGGCTCAGGCAATCCTCTCGCCTCAGCCTCCCAAAGTGCTGGGATTACAGGCTAAGCCACTGCTCCTGGCCTAATTTTCTTAATACATGTAGATCTATTCAGGTTATCTGTTTCTCCTTGTGTGAGATTTGATAGAGTGTACCTTTCAAGCAATTGGCCGATTTCATGTTATCAGTTTTATGGGCCTAGAGCTGCTAATGCCTTTTTTACTCTTTTTTTTTTTTTTGTCTCTTCAGAGACTCCTGAATACCCAACAAAAGTGAAACAAATACATTATCACATGTTCAATGAAGCCAGAGCCCTAATTTTCTGAACTATTTCTTATAAATGTCCCTTAGGTAGTTATTTTCTAATGCAGCTATTTCTTACTCTGTAACTTCATACACCCTACCCTGAACCTCTCATAAACGTAGAGTATTTCTCATTCATCTTTATACCTCCCTACTAGCTAGCATATAGTATTCAAATGTTTGAGTGCTTTGAATTCACATGATGAAGTTTAATAGAATTTATACTCCAAACAAACAATGTAAAGCAATAAAACTTCAGGTACTCTGGATGCTCAACTTTATTGGCGTTATACTTAGTAATTAAGCACCAACTGCATTCTGACCAGAAAAAACAGTTAAATACCAGAAAACATACAATGGTTATTAATATTATTATCTAATACTAAGAATGTTAGTACACATATTGTGTGCAAGTATGTGTACTAATACTTACTATATACTGTGTATATAGGCTTTTGTATCTATTTTCATTTGATTTTGTGAACAGCCATGTGAGATAAGTGCATTTTACAGACAAGGAAACCAAATTATATGTAAGTTAAGTTTCTTGCTCATAGTCTGTGTGACTAAGTGAAGGTGCTTAGATACAAATGCCAAAGTCTAGACTTTTAGACAATATGCTTATTGCTGCACAACTGTACTGATTAAAGGGTAAATGATTACTGTTATAAGTATTATAAGAAATCATCTTGTGGCAGAGAGGGGCTAAAAACAGTTAAAACTATTCTTTTTAAAAATCAAACTGCAAGCTCCAGACCTAGACATGGGATATGAAAAAACCAAATAGCCAGGCTCAGTGGCTCAGCCTGTAATCCCGTACCTTTGGGAGGCTAAGGTGAGTGGATTGCCTGAGACCGCGGGTTCGAGACCCGCCTGGGCAACTTGGTGAGACCTCATCTCTACAATAAATCAAAAATTAGCGGGGCGTGGTAGCGCGAGCCTGTAGTTCCAGCTACTTGGAAGGCTGAGGCGGAAGGATTGCCGGAACCCAGCAGAGGCTGCGGTGGCCGGGAGCGGCCACTACACTCCAATTCAAAAAAAAAAGAAAAAAGGAAAAACCAAATAGCCAAAGGTCACTTTTCTGGAAATGCAAGATAGTAATCCATTTACAATCTTACCCCACATCCTCTCTTTGTGAAGTTATCGGTTTACAACCCCTGCTTGTCATGTATACCCTGGACACAATTTATTCTTTAAAAATCTGGTTTTGCTAAATACAACCTTACAGATTAAAAAAAAAATGTATAGTCACACAACCTGACCCCTCTCCCTTACCTAAACTAAGTTATAAAACCCCTCTCCAGCCGGGCTCAGTGACTCAGCCTGTAATCCCACGCCTTTGGGAGGCTAAGGTGAGTGGATTGCCTGAACCCGCGGGTTCGAGATCCACCTGGGCAGCGAGACCTCATCTCTACAATAAATAAAAAAATCAGCCGGGCGTGGTAGCGCACGCCTGTAGTTCTGGCTACTTGGAAGGCTGAGGCGGAAGGATCGCCGGAGCCCAGCAGGTCAAGGCTGCGGTGGCCGGGAGCGGCCACTGCACTCCAATCTGGGCGACGGAGTGAGACTCCAACTCAGAAAAACAAAAAACAAAAAAAACCCAAAACCCCTCTCCTCTTTCTCCGGGTTGCTTAGCCGTGGAGCATTAACCTGCTGAGTTGCGCCGGTGTTAATAAACCGCTACTTCCTAAGATAGCCTCAGGGTCACAGTCTGTTTTCCCACATTTCTTAGTGCGTTGGCCAGGAAAGGGAAAGTTCAGAGATGATGTGTTCCACCTCCTTTGTCATTGGGGTACGATCCCGGGGCAATGGGAGAAACACTCTCGCCTGGCACGCAACAGACCTTTTGATCGATAGGAGGGAGGCCCCTCCTGGCTCACTGAGGCTCGGATCCTGAAAGCACAACAGGACCCAAAGAGGTGAGGAACTGGCATGAGAAGGACCACCCGATGGAAAGGGTAGGAACAAGGACCTTTACATAGACCTACCAGTAGATGGCAGAAGGGGAGCTTGATCACCTCCCAGAGTCCGCTAGTAGTCTCCAGTCCAAAGAAAAGGACTGAAAGGCAGTGGAAGTACAAGGCAGTGGAAGTAAGCACTTGTCTCAAGACGAACCCACTGACTCCTAGGATTAGGGTGGAGGATTGAAGAATGTGCTGTGTGAATGCGTGTGAATGAGACAGACAGCAAGGTTCCGACATGACCAAAGGGCCAAAACGAGTATTGAGTCCCAATCTAAGCCAGTGAAAATCTCACACAGCTGAAGGCAGCCCCAACCCCATCATAGGGTTGGTCTGGGTTGGGAGTTTGTACAAACCTGCCAATTGCTAAGAGGTGTCTGAAATATCTCTGTGAGGAGTACGGTTGGAGAAGGATGGAGCGACTGTCCTCCCATCCCATCATTCCCTTATTTTTGTGTGTCTGCCATCTTTTATGGGGAAGAAATGGATGGAAACCAAAGTAAGACTACCCCCCTTGATTGTATGCTTAAGAACTTTGACACATGTTTCTGTGAAGATTGTTATGGTATCAAACTGTCTCAGAGAAAGCTCCGTACGTTCTGTGAAATAGATTGGCCCTCTTTCAGGGTTGGGTGGCCGCCAGATGGATCCTTAGATAGGAAAACCTAGGAGAGTATATAGAATTATAGTAGGAGAGCCAGGTCACCCAGACCAATTGCCTTACATCGACTGTTGGCAGGATGTGGTCCTTGCACGGCCCTCCTGGCTAAAAGCTTGTGGAAGACAATTACAAAATTATGGTAGCCCTCAAAACAGCCCAGTCCAAATGCTCATCAGAGTCTGATGAATTGGCTGACAAGCCGGTGTTGGCTGATGAGCCAGAAATCTCACCACCTTATTCTTCAGGCTGCCCACCATTGCCACCTGCTCCTATGGCACCAGCCACTGTTAGAGGCTCACAATTGGAATGCACCCCTAAGCCTAGTACATCTCTTAAACAATCAGAAGCTACACCCAAACCACCTGTTCTGACTCCTCACACCCCACCCAGAAAGCAGCTGCCAGAATGCATATCTGACTTCACATCAGGGGAATGTCGCGGTACTTTTCAGATGCCACTGAGGGAGACTAAGGGACCTATTTATTATGATCAAGAAGGCCAGATCCAAGGCGGGCAGTGCACATTTGTGTACCAGCCTTTCACTACCACAGACCTCCTGAATTGGAAAAATCATACACTGTCCTTCACGGAATAGCCTCAGGCTACGATCGACTTAATGCAGTCCATTATCCAGACCCAGAAGCCAACCTGGGTGGACTGCTGCCAACTCCTTCTGACGCTATTCGATACTGAGGAGTGTTAGAGAATTACACAGGGGGCTATAAAATGGCTAGAGGAACATGCCCCGGCTGGAGCACTCAGCACCCAGGTATATGCCCAAAATCAGTTCCTCGAGGAGGACCCTCAGTGGGACCCCAACAGTACCCAGGGGCTGCAAATGCTTGAACTGTATCAGGAGCTATGAGAGAAGGAAAGGAAAAGGCCATAAACATGACCAAGGTCTCTGAGGTGTTCCAGGGAGCTGACAAGACCCCAAGCCAATCTTATGAGAGACTCTGTGAAGTCTTTCTGCTATACACCCGCTTTGATCCAGAGGCAGCTGGAAATCAGCATATGGTAAGTGCAACTTTTGTTGGATGGTCCCAGGGGGATATCCCACGGAAACTACAAAGCTAGAAGGCTTTGCCGAAATGAATATCAGTCAGCTGCTAGAAGTTGCTATTAAAGTGTTCATTAACCGAGATAAGGAGGCCCAACAAGAGGCAAACTGAAGGCAGAAAAAGAAAATGGCCATGCTTGCCATTGCGGGGCACCAGATAACAGGCCCACCAGGAGGAAACAGAGGCAGAGGTCAGGGAAGAAGACGGGCAGGTCGGCAGTTTCCCAGAGCGAGGCCCCCAACGTCTCAGACTGCCCAGGGACCCCTGAACTCCATCTATCAGCCTACACAAGGGACATTACAACCCCCTATGAAGTTAGGGAGAAACCAGTGTGCCTGTTGTTACCAAGAAGGTCACTGAAAAGGTGGATGCCCCCAATGAATAGCTGATGAGGAAGCCCAACAGAAAAAATGGCCCACAAGTCTCCACTTAATCAACAGAACCCACCAGCTCTTAACAGTTTTATGGACCTGCCCTCTATGGAAGGACTGCAACAAGAATAGCCCAGACTGGACTCCCTACTATCTTTAGGTCCCCAGGAGCCTATGGTCAGCACGACAGTAGGGGACCAACATATGAACTTCATGGTCTACATGGAAGCTGAACACTCCGTTATCACCTAGCCTGTAGGTCTCTTCTCCCAAAAACAGGCTAATGTTCTGGGAGTCACTGGGCGTCAAGCCAGACATCCCTTTATGATGCCACAATGCTGCACAGTCAACAACCATGAGGTCCTACAAGAGTTCCTGTATCTCCCAGATTGCCATGTAGCCTTAATGGGACGAGACCTCCTGGGAAAGCTTCGAGCTCAGATATAACCTTTGACTCTCCTAATCACGTAACTCTGAGATTAAGAGGCCCAGAAGCTAAAATCATGACCCTTACTGTCCCCCGAGAAGAGGAATGGCAGCTCTACAGCCTAACGGAGGCCTCACAAAAATCTCCAGAGCTGCCATTTCAAGTACCGGGAGTGTGGGCAGAGGACAATTCTCCAGGGCTGGCAAGAAATATACCCCCCGTGATTGTGAAACTAAAGCCAGGGGGTGAGCTGGACCATCCGAGGCAGTACTTCATCCCACTCAAAGCACAAATAGAAATCCACAAGCACCTGAAGAGGCTCTTACCTTATGGAATCCTCTGGGTTTGTCAGTCTGCTTGAAATATGCCTCTGTTGCCGGTGCAGAAGCCAGACACAGATGACTACCAGCTGGTTCAAGACTTGCAAGCTGTAAACCAGGTCGTGGTCACTCTACACCCCGCATCCCAAACCTGTATACGCTGCTGAGTCTCATCCCTGCTGAGGATCCTTTCTTCACCTGCTTAGACCTTAAGGATGCTTTCTTCTGCATCCACCTGACCCCAAGAAGCCAGCCGATCTTCACTTTCCAATGGGAGGACCTGACAAACAGCACCAAGGGACAGTTAACTTGGACCCTGCTGCCCCAAGGATTCAAGAATTCTCCAACCATCTTCGGTAGGGCACTAGCCTTAGATTTAAAAGCCTTTCCAGCACACCAGTATGACTGTACCTTGCTCCAGTATGTAGATAATTTACTGTGGGCAACATCAACCCAGGAAAACTGTATACAAGGGACACAACTGCTCACCCTCCTGTGGAAGACGGGTTGCGAAGTCTCATAAAAAAAAAAAAAAAAGCCCAAATATGTCAGGAAAAAGTCAGGTACCTAGGTTTTCATTCATCCCAAGGCCAGCGCCAACTTGGCCCTAAAAGGAAACAGGCAGTGTGTTCAATACCAGTCCCAACTACCCAGCGTCAAATCCGGGAGTTTTGGGGGGCTGCTGGGTTCTGTAGAATTTGAATACCTAATTTCTCCATCATGGCAAAACCCCACTATGAAGCCACAAATGGGGGGTAAGCAGGAGCTTCTGCTATGGGAAAAGGCTCAGCAACAGGCCTTTGAACAAATTAAACTTGCCCTCACCACTGCACTTGGTCTGGGACTTCCAAATGTGACTAAACCTTTCTTTTTATACATGCATGAATGTGTTGGCACTGCAGTAGGGGTCTTGACTCAAATGCTAGGGTCATGGCATAGACCCATGGCATATTTATCCAAACAGCTAGATTCTGTGGCTCAGGGCTGGCTGCCTTGTTTACAAGCCCTGGCAGCCATGGCACTCCGGATAACAGAAGCTGACAAACTAACAATGGGACAAAACCTGTTAGGATACCTCATGCCGTGATAAATTTAATGGAATACAAGGGGCAATATTGGCTAACCAATGTTTGAATGGTCAAATTTCAGGGAATGCTCTGTGAAAACCTACGCATTTGCCTAGAGTTGGTAAAGACCCTAAATCCAGCAACCTTGCTACCTATAGAGACAGGAGAGCCAGACCATGATTGCATTGAAATAATAAGTGAAGTGTTCTCTAGCCATCCAGACTTAACAGATCAGCCCCTCAGGGACCCTGAAGTCGAATACTTCATGACCTGGTGCAGTTTCATACAGGAGGGGGAATGCTTCGCGGGCTATTTGGTGGTAACTTTAAATTCCACAGTGGAGGCGAAACCTCTGCTGATAGAAACTTCATCGCAGAAAGCAGAACTCGTTGTGCTCACTTGAGTCCTCCAGCTAGCCCCAGGACTATGCGCTAATATCTACACAGACTACAAGTATGCTTTTACTACCTGGCGTGTGCATGGGGCCTTATACAAGGAGAGCAGTTTAATCAATTCAGGAGGAAAAGGCATAAAACATGGCAATAAAATTCTAGAGCTACTAGACGCTGTATGGGCACCAAAAGAGGTAACAGTCATACATTGCATAGGACATCAAAAGGGAAATGCGATAACTGCCAAAGGAAATTGCAAAGCAGATCAAGAAACAAAACTTGCAACAACAAGAAAAACTGTCAAAATGACTGCAATGACCATGGCACTGCTTCCTAGCCCACTGACAAACTGGAGCCCTTGCTACACGCCAAATGAGAAAACATGGTTTGAAACCAAAACGGGACACTACTTAAAAGCCACATGGTGGAAATTTCAAGACTGGTGAATAGCAATTCCAGAATCATTGGCTCCAGCACTTGTCAGGCAATTTCACCAAGGGACACACAGCAGATGGACCTTGAGAATACCCTCAGTAAGTACTTCTATGTCCCCTGACTCTCCAGTATAGTACGGGTAGTCTGTGAATAGTGTGTAACTTGTGCTCAAAATAACCTGTGACAAGGACCCAAAGTCTCCCCAAGAGTGCAGCATGTGGGGGGACACCCTTTGAAGATCTTATTGTGGACTTTACAGAACTCCTGTGCTGCCGAGGCTACAGATATCTCCTTGTTTTTGTGTGTACTTTCTCGAGATGGGTTGAGGCCTTCCCCACAGGGACAGAAAAAACCACCAAGGTGACCTGACTCCTGTTAAAAGAAGTCATTCCCCAGTTTGGACTCCCGATCACTATTGGATTGGACAATGGACCAACATTTGTAGCTGAGGTAGTACAGTTAATGACTAAAGGACTGCAAATCAAATGGAAGTTCCATACAGCCTATAGGCCACAAAGTTCAGGAATGGTGGAGCAAATGAACAGGATCTTAAAATCACAACTAAGTAAATTATGCCGAGAAACTCATTTAGACTGGGTCCAGCTTCTGCCAGTAGTCCTTATAAGGGTAAGGTCTGGCCCCACCAAACAAACAGTTTTCTCGCCTCTTTAAATCCTTTGTGGGCAGCCACCCCCTCTTGTTAAGAGCATACAGGGAGACTTAAAGGAGTTAGGAATTCTTACTCTAAAACAACAAATGCAAGCCTTAGGTTCAGCCTTAAATGCATCCATCATCAAGTCAGAGAACGGTTACCAATTAGTTTAACTACCGATGCCCATTCTTTTTTCTTTTTTTTTTGAGTTGGAGTCTCACTCTGTCGCCCAGACTGGAGTGCAGTGGCAGCTCCCGGCCACCACAGCCTCGACCTGCTGGGCTCCGGCGATCCTTCCACCTCAGCCTTCCAAGTAGCCGGAATTACAGGCGCGCGCTACCACGCCCGGCTGATTTTTTGATTTATTGTAGAGATGAGGTCTCGCTGCCCAGGCGGGTCTCGAACCGGCGGGTTCAGGCAATCCACTCACCTCAGCCTCCCAAAGTGCAGGATTACAGGCTGAGCCACTGAACCTGGCTTCAAAATGCTATTCTTACCTCTGCCCTCAAGACTTCCAGGATGAACACACAGCTCACCAGCCATATATGAAAACCTTATATATGATTACCAGCCTTATAAAGAAAACCTTCAAAGGGAAAGTGGGTCTTAAATAACCAGCCAACAAACTCAGAAAATGCTGAAAAAAGAGAAAATATAAAAACAACCTATAATTAATATTTCCAAAGAAACGAGTGATATAATATCCACAAAACAAGAACTACAGCCAAAGAAAGCAAAACACTATAAGAAATATGTCTGAGAAATTAAAACTTTGGAACTGAGGAATAAGGAACATCTATGAGAAAATATTCTAGAAAGTACAAAAAAAAGATAAACAAATGTAAAGTAGGAGAAAAATAAGGGAATCAGAAAATCAAGTCAAGAGATTTCAGGATCCAAATGATAAAAGTTATAGATAGTAAAACCTGAGAAAAAGTAATTAACGAGTTACAAAAATTATAGAACAGTGTTACTTCTGAGAGTAATAAGTAAATATAAAACATTATAACTTAATTTTAGCAAATGAGGGATATTATGACACGATCCTGATAGCTGATGGAAGGAAAATAGAACACATACACAGAATGGCAAACAGAATGGTGTCTGAAGCAATGTTTGAGAGTAAAAGACAATGAAACCATGACTTCAAAATTCTGAGCTATGATTATTTTGAACACAGAATTCTCTAGTCAGCCAAACTATCAAGTATGAGGGTACATACACAAATACAAACCACTCCAGGATAAGCTTCAGCAAAACAAGTTATTAGTCCAAAGAAGGAAGACATAAATTCTAGGAAACAGGAAAACATCAGAAAATGGCCACAAGGAAAAGTCCCTTTAAAACAAAGAGGTACTAAATTAAAAAAGCAATCATGGTGGATCAGCAAAGAGGATGTGGGTAGTTGTCTAGGAAAGAAACGAACAACTGCATTTATTTCAGCATTTAAAAAATATATATATATATCATTGGAAATGAACAATTATTGGAAATGCTCATAAATATCAGTGATTGCTAATTAGAAATCTAAGCAAGGCCAGATTCGGTGGCTAAGCCTGTAATCCCGTGATTTGGGAGGCCAAGGTAAGTGGATTGCCTGAGCCTGTGGGTTTGAGACCCGCCTGGGCAACTTGGTGAGACCTCATCTCTACAAGAAATCAAAAAATTAGCTGGGCGTGGTAGCGTGGGCCTGAAGTTCCAGCTACTTGGAAGGCTGAGGCAGAAGGATCGCCGGAGCCCAGCAGGTTGAGGCTGCGGTGGCCGGGAGCGTGCCACTACACTCCAGTCTGGGCGACAGAGTGAGGCTCCAACTCGAAAGAAAGAAAGAAAGAAAGAAAGAAAGAAAGAAAGAAAGAAGGAAGGAAGGAAGGAAGGAAGGAAGGAAGGAAGGAAGGAATCTAAGCAATGAAAACATGAGGCAAGTGTTAACTTCAGATAAAATAAGTGTATTGCATGAGAAAAACGTGTCAGAACATACATCTTGACATAGTAGTGAGCAATATGCCATTATTGTGTTAATGTAAATATATTAACTACTAATTTAACCAGAAAATAAAAAGATACAACAACATTGGAAGAGATGACATAAAAGTATAAAATTTGTGAAACCACTATAAGAATAACATAAAGCCAAATATGATGTCTATGATTGTATATCAATAACCACCAGTTTAAGCATGTTCTTTAGAATTATGGCAATAAATATCAGAATAGATGCCTAACGGATCCAATAATCTGTTCTCCATTGACTGAACTTCAAGAGGGGTAGTCAATAAGAATTCTGGCTTTTTCTTTGGTATAGGCTTTTCAAAATATATGCTCTTTTAAAATATTTATTTCATTTGATTCTACTTTTTTTTTTTATTCTAGGGGTACGTGTGCAAGTTTGCTACACAGTTATACCACCTGATGGTGAGATTTGGGCTTCTAATAAGCCTGTCACCCAGGTGGTGCACGTGGTATACTACAGGAAGTTTTTCAACTCTTTCTTCCCTCATGCCCTCCCTGCTTTAGAAGTCCCCAATGTCTGTTGGTCCCCTCCTAATACCCTTATGTGTTCAGTGTTTAGCTCTCACTTATAAGTGAGAACATGCAGAATTCAATTTTCTGTTTCTACAATTATTCGCTTAAAATGATAGTCTCCGTTGCATCCATGTTGCTGCAAAGGACAGAATTACATTATTTTTATGGCTATGGTTTATGTATGCCACTTTTATTTTTGAGTCGGAGTGCCACTCTGTTGCCCAGGCTGGAGTGCAGTGGCACTCTTACAGTTACCTCAGCCTTGACCTGCTAAGCTCAGGCGATCCTTCCACCTCAGTCTTTCAATTAGCTGAAACTATATGTATACGCTACCATGCCTGGCTTATTTTTTTATTTATTTATTGGAGAGATGAGGTCTCAACAAGTTGCCCAGGCTGGTCTCGAACCCCTGAGCTCAGGAAATCCTCTCGCCTTGGCCTCCCAAAATGCTGGGATTACAGGCTTGAGTCACTGCACCTGGCCCTGCCACATATTTTTTATCTTGTCCATCTCTGTTGGACACCTGGTGGGTTTCATGTGTTTGTTATTGTGGATAGTACCACAATAAACATGCAAGTGTAGTTGGCTTTTTGGTAGCGATTTATGCTCTTTTGGGTATATACCCAGTAGTAGTAGAGTTGCTGGGTTGAATGGCAAGTGAAATGAATAAATAACATTTTTAAAAGAGTAGAAGGTAGGTTTTCTATTTGAAAAAGTGAATGCAGGTTGAGTATCCCTAATCTGAAATTATTGGGACCAGAAGTGTTTTAATTTTGTGTTTTGTCACCCCCGATTTTTGAATATTTGCATTATATTGAACTTTTCTAATCTAAACTCTGAAATCTGAACTGTTTCAGTGAGCATTTCTTTTTAGCATCATATCAGCATTCAAAAAGTTTTAGATTTTGGAACTTTTGGAATTTCACCTTTTTTAGATTAAGGATCTCAATCAGTAAGTAGTTTTCAAGGAACTTAGGTAAGAATAATAGGAAAGAGATAAGATATCTTGGGGCAAATATGGGGACAGAGTTGGGGAGAGTATCTGAGAATACATGGCATTGGGCTGCAAGTAACACATAACTTAATATAATAATTCTTTAAACAAATAAAGTTTGCTTTTTGTACAACAGGAAAAGTCCAGAGATAGACAATGAAAGGTTGGTATAGCTAGCTGCTTATTAGAGCACCCAGAAATCCAGGAAAATTGAGAATTTAGTTTTCCTGTCTCATTATCCATGGAAAGCAAACAAGAAAATTTGTGCATGTATCACTCTCCAGCACAGATAATATAATTGAAGGAATAATGTCCCAAAGAGAAGGAATGGGATAATAAGCAAAGGCTTACGCTTGAAGTGTAGGATAGTAAGAAGGTCATCTCCCTTGCTATACATCTTCACTACTTGAATGGAGGGTGACTTTCTTTATTCATGGATACAGCTTGTTTGGCTACACTTTCATAGTGAATTATGTCGAACAAAGGAAAGTGACCATTGCTGAAGAAAAGACTGTGAATACTTCGTTTTGGGCTTTAGAAGAATGATGTAGAATCCCCCTACTGGGAATATACCCTGAAGAACTCAAATCACTCTACCAAAAAGATACCTGCACATGTATGTTTATTGCAACATTGTTCACAATAGCAAGAACCTGGAATCAACCATACTGTCCATCAAAAGAGGACTGGATTAAAAAATGTGGTACATATACACAATGGAATACTATGCAGCCATAAAAAAGAACAAAATCGTGAACTTTGCAGCAACCTGGATGGAACTAGAGTCTATAATACTGAGTGACCTCTCACAGAAACAAAGATCTGAGTATCACATGTTCTCACTCATATAGCGGACCTTGAACATCCACCATAATACCATAAAAAAAGAACTGACAGTGGTGGGAAACCATGGCGGGGGAGGGGAAGGCAGATGGGATTAACACTAGTCAATATCTGTCTGGGGACAAGGAGAACCCCTTATCAACAAGGGTGCCTGAACGAAGCATATTTGTATACCTAACACTTAACTGTACCCCACAATATCAAAATAAAAAAATATTGATATATTAAAAGAAAAAAAAAGAAGAATGATGTAGATTTGAAAATGCCACATAGAGGAGTGGAAGAAGTTGTAACTGCACTCTGAAATAGGTTCAATAGTTTTCAGCATATTTGTTTATGTTTTTAGAGAAAAATGCACTTCACGCAATGGATAGTTAGTACATAGTTTCCCTGTTGCTAGCAATTAACAAGGAGCATGTACTAAGCTGGTGTTATAAAAAATACTCATTTCAATGCATCAGAAAACTTTTTAACCAACATAGCAATGGTATATGTTCTATACGATTTGTGTTTGGGACAACAAAGTGAAATGGAGAGCTAAGTTGTAGAATGCATCTAAATATTATTTCCCCAGACAATTCTGATTAATGTTTATTGTTCCAGTGTTATTATTAATAGTCTCTCTCCCTGTCACAAATTGCTAAGGTAATGAAAGGAGCTTTATATGCTTTCTTCTTTAGCCCAAGTTCTTTCTAATTCTCAATTTTTAAATTAGCTTTATTCTTATACCTCAACTTGGACTACGATTTGAGCATCCAACTGAGGCAGAGAGAGAAATAAGGGCATAGCAAAATGGCAACTCTGATGAGGTTCATTTGTTCTTGCTGTGGCCATTAGGCTTATTGGGCTTGTTATTCTGGTATATGACCAGGGAAATCCGCAAATAGCGTGAAATTAAAAAAAAAACAAAACAATAACATGGAGTCTAGCCTCAAGCTTGGTTTGTCCAGTGGAATGATAAAGGACATGACGGAAGTGAAGGAAGTGAAGGCTTAAAATGTGCTTTGGTGGGGCAGCCCCTTTGGGTCCCCTCCCACTGTGGAAATTTTCTGTCCTCTCAATAAATCCTGCTTTCTCCAAAAAAAAAGTGCGTTGGTGGTATGGTTTCATGATCGCCTAGCTTGTTCTTTTTGCCATGAGAAAAATATGCTTTGGGTATCATGTTGTTCACAGAGACACATGAAACTTGATGTCTCGTACTTATTAATAGATAATATATCACAGAGGTTTTTAAGCTGTGTATATGTTTGTGTGTTGTGTTTTAAGCTGTGTATATGTTTGTGTGTTTGTTTATGTGTGTAGAAATGGCTTCCTGACCACACACAAGCTGGATGACCATCCAACTATGTCTCCCAAGCACATTTTGAGCCTTTGCTCTTGCCATGTCAACTGCTATCATATTGACGAACCCAAGTTTGATGCTACACCAGAATGACAATAAATCTGACTGATTCTGCCAGTAAAAGAATCTTTTATATCTTTTTACTGGCAGAATCACTTCAATTTCTAATAACAATATGCCTTAAAGCCCAAAATGCTTATAAACAATACATCATTTGTCCATAGGTTTATAAGCAAAGAATATGTATATAAACAAGTTATTTGCAGGATTAACAACTGCAACTACTTCACTTAAGGCTCAAGGCATTATAAGGACAACTGTGTTTTGTTCCAACTCAAAATAATTTAGATGACAGAAGATCACACACATAAACACACACACACACACACACACACACACACACACACACACACACACACAAGTTTTTGTAGAGATAAGGTCTCACTATGTTACCCATGCTGATCTCGAACACCTGGGCTCAAGCAATTCATCTGCCTCGGCCTCCCAGACTGCTGGGATTACTAGCATGAGTCACTGTACCTGGCATAGAAGGTATATTTTTAGTTTGTGAACTATCATTTAAAATTACTAATTAAGTAGCAACTCAGATGCAATTCATCATTACATTTTAATTTAGACACATTTAATTTAGGTACATAATTAAAATATAAAAGGTATATTTTACTTCGTGAACATGTAGTAGGCAAAAGATGAAAAATATACACACAGATGCATTGGACTCTGTGTATGCCTTAATATTTTCTTTTCAGAATAAACTTCAAAGGAATTTAAACAGCACAGTCCATCAAATGGTCATTAAATAAGTATCAAAAATTTTTTATGCCTGCTTATATTTCAGTTGCAATTATCTTGGCAAATGTTTTCGAATGAATAAGACTATTATTTTTTTAAAAAAAAAACCTTTTTATTCTATTTAGTAAAAAAGCCAGTTACAGTAGTCATTCTTTACTCTTCAGGTTGAATGCTATTCAAGAGTATTAATGTGTTAAAACTGTCCAGTTTTAGCTGGGCTCGGTGGCTTAACCTGTAATCCCACTTTTTGGGAGGCTGAGGTGAGTGGATTGCCCGAGCCCGCGGTTTCGAGACCTGCCTGGGCAATTTGGCGAGACCTCATCTCTACAATAAATCAAAAAATCAGCCGGGCGTGGTAGCGCATGCCTGTAATTCCGGCTACTTGGAAGGCTGAGACAGAAGGATCACCGGAGCCCAGCAGGTCGAGGTTGCGGTGGCCGGGAGTGGCCACTGCACTCCAGTCTGGGTGACAGAGTGAGACTCCAATTCAAAAAAAAAAAAACTGTTCAGTTTTTTGTTTAGTTACATGCTAAATACTTAGAAATTAGAAAGATAAACTCATAGTAAAATAAATATTCATATTATATCACATGTCTTTTTATAAAAATAAATAAATGCAATTGCTATATTTCATTATTTTAAACAATATTATTTATATCAGTGGGCTTGTTAGTGAATTGCAAATAAAACTTTATTTAATGTTTTATTTAAAAGTAACATTGAAAGACTAACCACAGACTGGTTTAGCTTAATACAAAAAGAGAATTTGAAAAGTGATTGACTTTGTATCACTTCAGTTTTGTATCATAGACATTAACTAACACAAGTTTTAAAATTCTGCTCCATAAGTTGGAAGTAAGTATAAAGCACAATAGTTACAAGCTAAAGGAGGAAGATAAGTTGTCTTTAAGAAAAGCACTTGTTCTGTTGTTAGAGATGTGAGCTGAATTAGCCACATCTGTTTTTCACAGAATACCATACCACTTTTATTTCAAAGAACAACTGACTGACAAACTATGAAGATTCAGACTGTGTATTTGGCAGACATATTTTTGAAAATGAAAAAACTTCTCTTTCATTACAAGAGAAAGAATTTAATATTTGTAAGTCCAATGATAAAATTTGAAATTCCCAAAAGTTTTAGAAAAATTTTATCTGCCATTATGAGCTCGACAGCTTCCTATTAAGTCAAGATTTTCATTTGCAATCAATAATAATATTAAATTTTCATTACTCACTGAATCGATATTTTCCAAATGACCCATACTTACTACAAATAATGCATTTCAAAATTCAAGATGAAAAAATCAATGGATTTTAATGTAAAAAAGAACAAATGTCATTGATATATTTTTAAATTCCACACTGCAATCAACCTTTAAGAAATGTACACATCATTTTTAGATGTATATAAAATTAATCACAGTTATACGGAAGACTATCAAAATATGCCTGTCTTTCCCAACTGCAAAGCTGTTTGAATTGTTCCTTCTTCACTTTAAAAATTTTACTTTTTATTGCTATATAATAGATGTGCATTTATTGGGGTGTGTGTGATAATTTAATACAGTCATATAATTTGTAAAGATCAAATCAATGTAATTGAGATATTCATCCCCTTAAATATTTGCCTTTATGCTAGGAACATTTAAAATATCCTTTTCTCTCTCTTTTGAAATATTAAAAGAGATTATTGCAAACTATAGTTGCCCTACTGATTTGTCAAACACGGTCTTATTTCCTCTCCAAATTGTCTTTTTGTACCCATTAGTCAGTTTCTCTATATCATCCCCTCCCCCACTACCCTTTCTCACCTCTGTGAACTATCAGTATACTCTATATTTTCATGAAGTCCTCATTTTTCAATCCTACATACGACTAACAACTTGAGATAATTGGTTTTCTGTATTTGGCACATTTTACTTAACATAATGACCTTCAGTTTTATCCATGTTGCTGCAAATGACAGGATTTAATTGTATATGGTTTAATAATATTCCATTGTGTATATATACCAGATTTTATTTATCCATTGTGTATGGTTTAATAATATTCCATTGTATATATATATATATATATATATATACCAGATTTTATTTATCAATATATGCATCGATGGGCACCCAGATTGATTCCATATCTGGTCTATTGCGTACATTTCTGCAATAACAGGAAGTTGCAAATATCCCTTCAAAATATTGATTTCCTTTCTTATGGACATAGAGCCAGTAATAGAATCACTGGATTATATTGTATTTATGTTTTTAATTTTTTTAATTTTTTTATTTTAAATATGTGGGATACAATTCATTGTTGGATATACAAATGTCCATTATGCAGGTACCCTTGTTGATGAGGTGTGCCCCATCCCTCCCCCGCAGTTTCTCACTCTTGCCAATCCCGCCTCCCCCATTCCCCCTGGCAGTTTCCCACTACTGCCAATCCCTTTCTTATAGTATTACAATAGTTGTTCAAGATCAGTTTATGAGTGAGAACATGTGATACTCAGTTCTTTGTTTCTGTGATAGATAACACATATTATTTTAGCCTCTAAGTCCATCCAAGTTGCTGTGAAGTTCATCATTGTGTCCCTTTTTGTGGCTGCATAATATTCCATCATTTATATGTACCACATTTTTTTATCCAGTCTTCTTTCGATGGGCAGTACAGTTAGTTCCATGTTTTTGCTATTGTGAACAGTGCTGCAAAGAACATGCACATGAAGGTATCTTTTTCATAGAGTGATTTGAGTTCCTCCCGGTATATTCCCAGTAGGGGTATTGCAGGGTCATATGGGAGGTCAATTTTTAGATCTTTTAGGAATCGCCACACTTTTCCACAGAAGCTGTACTAGTTTAATCTCTCTTCAACAGTGTAGAAGTGTTCCCTTTTCGCCGCATCCTCCCCAGCATCTGTTGTTTTTTGAATTATTGATGATGGCCATCCTGACTGGAGTTAGGTGGTATCTCAGTGTGGTTTAAATTTGCATTTCTTTGATGGCTAGTAAGGCTGAGCATTTTTTCATGTATCTGTTGGCTGCTCATATGTCTTCTCTTGAGAAGTGTCTATTCATATCTTTTGCCCACTTTGCAATGGGGCTGTTTATTTTTTTCTTTTCAGCATGTTTGAGTTCCTCATAGATTCTAGACGTTAGGCCTTTGTCAAATATACAGTTGGCAAAATTTTTTCCCAGTCTGTGGGCTCTCTCACCACTCTCTCAATGGGTTTCTTTGGTTTTGCAGAAGCTTGTCAGTTTGATGAAGTCCCACTTGTTTGTCTTACCTCTTATGTCATGGGCACTTGGGGTTTTGATCAGGAGTTGGTTGCCAGTTCCAATTTCCATAAGGGTGTCTCCTGCATTTTCTAAGGTTCTGATAGTTTGAGGTTTTACATTTAGAGATGAATTTTGTGTGTGGTGATAGGTAGAGGTCTTTTTTTAATCTTCTGCATGTGGTCAGTCAGTTTTCCCAGCACCATTAACTGAATAGTTTCTCCTCTCCCCAGTCATTTGTGGTGGAGGCTTTGTAGAAGATGAGTTGGTTGAAAAATTGAAAGTTTGCTTCTGAAATCTCTATCCTGTTCCATTAGTGTATATGCCTGTTCTTGCACCAATACTAGGCATCTTGATTATTGCAGCTTTATAATAAAACTTAAAGTCTGGAATGTGATGCCTTCAGTTTTCTTTTTTGTTGTTGTTATTGTTGCTATGGATTGTTTTGGCTATTCATGGTTGTTTATGTTTCCATATGAATTCCTGTATTGCCGCTCCAGGTCTGAGAAGAATGCTGCTGGTAATTTAATGGGTATTGAGTTAAATCTGTAGATTGCCTTGGGTAGAATGGACATCTTAATGATGTTGATTCTTCCAATACATGAGCATGAAATATTTTTCCATTTGTTTGTGTCATCTTTGGTTTCTTTGGGCAGTGTTTTGTAGTTTTTGTTGTAAAGGTCTTTCACTTCTCTGGTTAGGAAGATGCCAAGATATTTAATTTTTTTTGTGGCTATTGTGAATGGGATTGTGCTTTTTATTTGGGTTTCTGTTTTTTCATTTTGTTCTTGTTGTTGTTTTATAGGAATGTGACTGACTTTTGCACATTTATTTTATACCCTGAACTCAATGGCACTTGACCAAATGGACTTAATTGATACCTACAGAGCACTCTTCCAAACAGCCACAGAATATACATTATACTCACCACCATATGGAACTTACTCTAAGGTAAAGCACATCCTTGGCCATTAATCAAGCATAAACAAACTTCATAAGACTGAACTACTGCCATGCACCTTCTTAGACCACAGCAGAATAAAAATAAACAGCAATATCATCAAAGTTCCCCCCAAACCCACAAAGACAAGGACACTAAACACCATGATGGTAAACAACTCCTGGATCAACACAGAAATCAAAACAGAGATTAAATGATACCTGGAATCAAATGAAAATGAGAAACATCTTACCAAAATCTCTGGCATGCCATGAAAGAAGTACTGAGGGGAATTCCTATCTCTATGAATACACTTGAAGAAAATGGAAAGATCACAAGTTAACAGCCTAATAAATCATCTATGAAAGCTGGAAAAGGAAGATCACGAAAATCCTAACTTCAGCAGAATTCAGATCACCAAAATAAAAGCCCAAATTCAGGACATAGAGGATAAAAATATAATACAAAAAAATCAATGAAACCAAAAGCTGGTTTTTTGAAAGGATAAACAAGATTGATGGACCCTTAACTAGACTGACAAGGAAAAAGAAAGAAAAAGCCCTAATAAACACAATCAGAAATGTAAAAGATAAAGCCACAAATATTTTAAATTTTTTGAGGAATCTCCTTACAGTTTCTCACAGTAGCTGCACTAATTCACATTCTCACCAACAGTGTGTCTGGTTTCCTCTTTTTTCCACATCTTTGTCGGTATCCATTATTGCCTATTTGAAAAAAGTTATTTTAAGTGAAGTAAGACAAAATCTCACTGTGGTTTTAATTTGCATTTTTCTGGTGATTGGTAATATTTAACTTTTTTTCATATATCTGTCTGTTTGTATGTCTTTTGAGAAATATCTATTCTGGTCTTTTGCCCATTTTTAATTGAACTATTTGGTTTTTTTCTTTAAATGCTGCAACTGAAACAACATTTTGAAATACACAGAATCCAGAACCAGGTATAAGAATCCAGACATACTCTGAAGCCAAACATAAGAATCTTTTATTAGGTCAGATCTCTCAAAGTAAACCATAGTCACTCTTCTCACTATTTTCATTTCTGGTTTGGAAAATAAAATTATTTTTACATAAAATTATATTATTTATGTTATATATGTACATATAATTAGTTTATAATTGTTATTATAGATACATTGATTTTTTTAAATTACCAGTTTGAATTTATACTATTTCTAACAAAGCCAAAATTGTTAGCTATGACTCACATAAAACAATATTCTTTGGGGTCTTGAATAATTTTTAAGAGAGTAAAAGGATCCCCAAACCAAAAAGTTTCACAATCACCACATTATAAAGTGATGCCTTCATAATATAGCTATTGCAAAGGTGAAATTATTCTAAGGTGGGAAATAAGATTTTCAAATGTGTTGTCTTATTTAAAAGGAGACAATAATTAACTGCTTCTTCTTTTGAAGTCTTATTCATTTTTCAATGATATACAGGTCTAACTCTGCCTAGTGTTTGCATTTCAATCTCAGATGATCACCACTGAATACAAAAAGAAAAAATAACATTTGGATATCACAAAATAAAGCTATACTACAAATTGGGTCATGAATATTTAATTTGCACATTAATTCACCTACAGATAAGCGAGGCTTGCAGAACAAATGAATAAACTCATAAATATTCTCTGAATTATTTATCTATTTGGTCTTTTGTAGAAGGCAGTGGGTGTATTATGCAAAAAAAAATTTACTCCATAAATAAATGACAAATGGATAGTTAAGTAATGTCCCTTTTATTATAATCACTGGCCACTGCTACGCTAATAAAAAGTGAAGATGAAAGATGGAGATTTACCTAATTGAACACCATTTGAAAATAAGATAGCTGATTCCTGTTTACACATTAGAAACCTTTAAAACTTTTATAGATAATGATGATTAACCAAAAAAGAGCAGAGGGTAGTCTTTATCTTTTATCTTTCTAGTTTTTATCTGAGTGAGGATGGAGTTCTATTCATCTATAAACTTTCATTCACTTTGTCTTCTATGTGATCTGCAAGAAGGCAGGCTCTTGTATGTATGTCCAAAATATGTATTTTGTGTGTGAAACTTTACTTGAGTGAATTAAAGGGTAATTAAAGATGAACTAAGCCGGGTTCGGTGGCTCAGCCTGTCATCCCGCGCCTTTGGGAGACTGAGGTGAGTGGATGGCCTGAGTCCGCGGGTTCGAGACTCACCTGGGCAGCAAGACCTCATCTCTACAATAAATCAAAAAAATCAGCCAGGCGTGATAGCGCATGCCTGTAATTCCGGCTACTTGGAAGGCTGAGGAGGAAGGATCGCCGGAGCCCAGCAGGTCGAGGTTGCGGTGGCCGGGAGCGGCCACTGCACTCCAGTCTGGGCGACAGAGTGAGACTCCAACTCAAAACAAACAAACAAACAAACAAACAAACAAACAAACAAAAAAAAGATGAACTAAATGTTAAATTTCTTTATTTGTTATTTACACAGTTGTGATTGCCCTGCCAAACTTTTCTCTATCATCTGAAGTGCTAATTATTCCTACAGGACTACCTTAAATACTTCCGAATGCCATATGGTGAAATACTTTTATTTTCTCAATATTGGCACAGTATACTTTAAGTTTTATTCTGGGTTTTTACCTTAGAGTGCTTATTATATGTCTCACAATTTAATTTTTATATATAATCTAGTTCATTGACTACATTCTTAGTTCCTTGATGTACAGTAGCTTGTGTCCTAATTTGTATTGATATGGTGCAAAGATGATAACTTAGTAGATAGCTATTTTAACCAGGACTTATATCTGCTGGGGACCTTTGTATTTCTTCCACGTTGATTCACTTCATTGACTTCCTCGTGAATTCAAGGTTATATCTCTGGGAAGATTAAATCCCTGGCATTTAGGGCTGTGCTTATCACAGTCTTGGCTCTAGAGAATGTGTTCCATCACACAGCATAAGCATGTTCTGTCAGCTCAGCTCAATTATCCTGGGAAGGGAACACCAAAATGAACTTTACCCAAGGAAAGTAAAAAATCAAGAGTACCATCTTCATACTTTGTATCCTTGCATAAGAATGTAGGAATACCTTATTTCCTATTGTAATACATATTTTATAAAAGTTTATGTTCTTAAGCTCTAATGGCCAAATGCTATGTGTTACATGAAGAAATAAGCTATTCTAGATGTCACCTAGAATAAAATCCGGTAGGATTTCAAATGAAATTCTTTAAAAATCACTCCCATTTTCTCTAATTTTTTCATGTATATAAAATGAAATTAATCCTTCTACTTTGGAAGGACTTGAGCCATTCTAAAAATAATGCTTTAATATTCAGTGGTGATGTTTTTCTTATAAAATTATAAACATAAAAATTATATTGATTAAATTTGTAGAGATGGCTACTCCCTATAATATTCTAACAGGAAAATAGTTCTCCAAGATATCAAACTTGTTTATTCCTTTATCTTCCTGATGTCTACTAATGACAACACATTCTCCTAGTCATCATAAGTTCTAGTTGGTTTTCTGCGATACAGATTTTGGGACAAAGACTTGACTGCAGGCAGTTTACTTGAAGGATAATCTGAAAGTAGAAATGAGGGAGTAGGGAAAGTGAGAGCTAATACTGTGGGAAACTGTGATATGTGTGTTGAGGACCCCCAAAAGTAACATGAATAACATATTTTATAATTGTTCCATGTTGATTTACTGCCTGCACTTCCTAATGAGTTGAAAGTTTCCTCCTTGAGAAGATGAATTCCTGGCATTCAGGGCTGCTGATCATAGACTTGGCTCTACAAAATGTGCCCCATCAGAAAAGCAGAGTTTGTGAAATTTGGAGTGAGATGCTTTCAGCATATGCAGGAACTGTCTTCTATACTGTAGGTGAACTCCACTGCAGACCAAGCAATTAAGAGATGCTTGCAACATCTGCCACATCAAGGTTCTGTTATCAGCAAAGTCAGCTTTGGCCCCAAAATGGGGTTATTTCCTGTCCAGTGTCAGGAAGTCAATATAGAAAACCAAAACTGGTTTGCACATTAATTCACCTACAGATAAGCGAGGATCAAACAGGATCAAACAGGATAGGCTTTAATTTTATGGTCATAAAATGAAGAATTGGAAACATGATTCATAAATCAACCTCTCACTAAATAGGAGGTAAGGGCATTAAAATACAGGGTTTCTTTAATGAAGGGGTTGGACATTAAAATAAAGGGAAGGAATATTTGTGTCTTTTCTGGGAATGGACTAAGATGTCATGGAATTTGGATCACTACCTGTTTCCCCCCATTTGTGGTCCATTGTTTCCTGTCATGGCTGCTAAGGGGTGTGACATCTAGTATGGAAAGTATGTTGCAATAACCTTAGAGGTTCTTCAGAGGTCAAATGGACTTCCATCTTGAATTTCACTGGTTTAACTGTTCTGATCAGAAGGGGAATTTCTGTCTGCAGGCCTTTTGTTTCTTAAAGATAAACAGAGTTAGATCAGGGTAGAAATTTAGCTATGTCATGTAGGCATTACACTAGGTAAAATTTCCACTTATTAAAGTAAACTTTTAGTGATACCTTTGCCTTATTTATCTTAAAGTTGTCTACAATATCTTAATAGTTTTCTAATAGAATTTTTTTTCTTTGTTGCTATGTTTTCTTCTAATCCTACAAACCACACCCAAGTGAGTGATAACTTACATTCATTTATTTATTAACCAAATGACAGTTACTGGGTGTCTATAATGTATCAAATACATAGGTTCTGGATTGGTCATTTCAAACGTGGTCATTGGCAAACCCTATGGTCACTGTCATTTATCAAGGATTGAGCAGATAGAATAGCCAGAGACCATCCGCAGGAATTATTTTAACTGGAACAGATGCTAAAGTCCTTTCTAATTCACTAAGTTGTTAGTGTCTGACCATCCCAGATTACTGTTACTATATGCTCTAACACATGGAGTTGCTCAAGTGAATGATACTCAGGATCAGATAAAATCAATAGCAGGGGAAAAGAGAGCAAATTCTAGATCTGATCAACCCCTGACTCTGATTCTTGAGGAACTCTAGAATGGCTCTTACTTTTTTTCTGAATGTTTCCTTCTGTTCTATGAACTATTCCAACATCCCTCACTACTTCCTGTTGTTGATGTTGTTATTACTAAGATAATTCAAATTGAAATCATGTAACGTATAAAAACAATCTTGCTATGCTAAAGAATTTAAACAATTTTGAAAGTCTTTTCTCTAAAGCTGAAAAGAGAAAAGAGCACAAAATAAAATCTTGATATTTGAAGGAGCATTTTGCACTCAATTTGCGTAATAAAAAAATAAGAAATAACAAGATGCAAAATCTGAGAATAAAAATTGGATACTGAAATTAAAATACAATATCAACTCTCCTAATTCAATATTCAAAAATTAATAGGTAAAATGTACCAGCATTTCACCAACTAATCAATAAGATAGCAACAAAAATAGAAGTAAGATTTTTTATAATATATAATTGTAAATAATATGCTATTTTAATGCAATCGTAGTCTAGACAGAGAGTAAATTTAATGAAATATTTATGAAAAATACAAGATTTAAGCACTTTAAATATCTCAAACCTTCATTTGAGCTCTGTTTATCAAACCTTCCGTTGTATACTTTACTCTCACCAGAAGTACTTTGATGAAAAACTTCAGAAGACTGTTATGGGAAATAAGAAAACTTTATGGAATTGACATGACCAGATTTGTGTTTCAGAATTCTCAGAGCTGTGGTTGTATACAGTACAGAATAAGAAGAAGCACTTAATCATTGCTAGCTACTATTAAATGAAGGTACTGGGATACATGCAATTTCCTTTAAGATTAAATCAATATACCTTCAACAAATATTATACCAACTTGTGAAATTATCTAATTTTTGTATCACTGCCTTTTTGCATCACTGCAAAACATTGCACTAAAAATATTGTATATTTGGTTGTACAGTATTTCTTTCCTCAAAAATGTGTAAGTTCTTTTGATGCCAGGTGGGGTACAGTGTGATTGCTTTGTGGGTTCTTGACTTCACCACAGAAAGGAATTTCAGAGGATGACCAAAGTATACTTTAAGGCAAAATTTATTAGGAAAAAAAAAATGTTATGTTCAAGAAAGAATGTGGGTGCCTTAAGAGAAAGGATCTGTGCTTGCCTTTGATAAGAAACTTGATATAATTTTACAATGATGATTGAGCAAACCATTCAATGAACTAAGAGTAGAGTGCTGCAGTTTTCTGGTTATGAGTTTTGATTACCCTTCTCAACATTTTAAGGTCACAAGTACCTTTTAAATAATGAAAGTTACTGTCTAACTAGATTTGGGCTTTCTTTTTAGAACATTATGTCTGTGTTTTAGGTGTTTCTCTATTGTTTTTGAGATTTACTGCACTGATAGTCTCACATTTCAACCTGCAAGGTGGTCATGTTTGATATGCATGGCTGGTTGGGAGGAGGACAAGTACTGATAAGAAAAACACCTGAACATTTACCCTATTCCTTGGTTATCTAAATTAGACCTACCAAAGAAAACTACATCTAAACTATGTGCTTCACTATGCCTGCATCACTTTCAGGACTGACACTTTCTTTTGTTTATTGTTGTGGGCTTGTCACATGAAATCCTTGCTTGGCAGATAACCGATTATATATACATATATGTGAGTGTGTATGTGTGTGTGTTTGGCATATAATATATATATATTTCTGTGTGTCTGCACATATGTATAGTTAATGATTGAAATATTTGAAGCAACTTACATAAAATTAATATTGGGCCACAGTGTAAAAACCATAGAAGAGACCTAAACTCTGCAGAGGTGCAGCTATGGTTAGAAATTAACAAATCTGTGACTTCTAAGTTTGATTTCAGTTCAAAAAAGAACAATTGATTATCTTCAGGTCCTGGTCACCAGGGAGGGAGAAAGTTACTCATGGGGCTGAAAAACATATTTTCCCTTAAACAAAAACTCTAACCTCTGAATTCTTGAGGAGGCAGATTTGAGAAATATCTCTTGTCCTCCTGGCTCAGCTGCTTTGCGATATTAAACCATCTCTACTGCAATAGCTGTATCGGTCTCAGTTTTTCTGAGCAGTGAGCATAAGAAGACAATCAGGCTGTAACAGATTCAATGAACACCAGAAAAGTTCTGATAAAAATATAAAGAAAATCATTTTGAATATCTATTAAAAAAATAGAAAACGCAAGGCACAAGATGTTTTACTAAATTTAATCAACCATGAAAAACTTTTATTTAAAAACTTGACTTAGAGAATAGTTGCATGCTACTTTCTTATATTTTCTGGAAAAAAAGGTAATCAAGTTTAATTATAGTTTTCTTTCAGGGAAAATTTCATTTTCCCAATAATGAGAAAAAGATTTGAAAATGTTGCAATAATTTGGAAGTTTATTCATGTACAGAGAAATATAAAGAATTTGACTATGTAGAATAAAAATGAACACAAAAGAAAACTGAAAAGTGGGCAAATACAATATTTTGATAAGATTATATTACTGTATTCTACTTTAAGAAAGGAAAGGGAAGCCGGGCTCGGTGACTCAGCCTGCAATCCCACGCCTTTGGGAGGCTGAGGTGAGTGGATTGCCTGAGCCCGCGGGTTCGAGACCCTCCTGGGCAGCGAGACCTCATCTCTACAATAAATCAAAAAATCAGCTGGGCGTGGCAGCACATGCCTGTAATTCTGGCTACTTGGAAGGCTGAGGCGGAAGGATCGCTGGAGCCCAGCAGGTCGAGGCTGCGGTCTGGGCGACCGAGTGAGACTCCAACTCAAAAGAAAAGAAAAGAAAAGAAAGGAAAGGAAGGAGAGAAGGCGTGAGGAATGCAAGTTCTAACACTACACCAACCGATAATGTGTCCTGGGACAGGTCACTACAAGCTACTCGGGACTTTTTGGTATGTGAAATGGGGATATTTTCTCCTTAACAGTGTTATTGTGAGGCTCATATATAACATGAAGAGTAAAAGTTGTGTTAAATAAAATAAGATGTATTCATTCCCTGCTCTGCTCCTCAGGTATACAGTGTTTTTATTAGGACTGGTGCTCTTCCCAGTCCCTTATTATCACTTGGTCCCAGGCATTGATTAATTTAGTAAAGTATGATGAGAGGGATATTTTCTGGAAAGTGTTAGTCTTTAGAGAAAATTATGATTAACTCTCATAAAAAGAGTATGTATTTCCCACCTTTGATCACATTTAGATAATTGCATGAACTACCCATGTCTTCCTTCTGAGTGGCTATGACTGTCATCTGTTGCAGTGTTAATGGCTTCTTCTATCTAGACTGCGACAGGAAGCCATGAATCTCAGCTAAGCTTTTTATACAGGCACAAGTCAAAGAAACAGTGCAGGGTCTAGTTTACTTTATAAACAGGATGAACATTGTACTGCATTAGACCAACTAAAAGAGCTCAAGTTACAAGGCAAGTCCCAGAATTTCCAAATTCTAGTTTCCTATAGAGTAACATCAACTCAACTGACTTGTCTCTGCTCCAATTGATTATATAAAGCTAACAAGACATCTGTCAAAGTAATAGCAATATTATACCTATGTGGTTGAAGGAAAAAGGAGATTTATAAGAATCTATACCTCCAGAAAACAAAGAAGTTAATGTATATGTAATTATAAGATAAAAGATTATGAGGGTAAACAGAGAGGAGGATATTTTAGAATTAAGGGACATACCAACTGTCTTTATGCCACCACAAAGCCATTCTTAACAATATTTTCTGATAGTAAAAAACAGAACAGAATGACTATATTTTTACTAGGTAATGCATAGAATACATTACAGGCATCACTCAATACCTATGAATAGATTTGAGTATTCATTTAAAGAAAAAATACATTAAAATATTAAATTTGTATTAGGGTTCTGCAGAAAGACCTATACTCTACATTGGTATATATAAAGCAGGGGGATATATACATAGAAAAAGGGAGAGAAAGGGAAAAAAGAGATTGAGTATAAGAGATAATATGAGTACTTTTTATAAGAGATGGCTATAAATAAATTATAGGATATATAGATACCACATATATAATATGTATTGCAAGATATATACATATGTGTAACACACACACACACACACACACACACACACACACACACACACCCTAATCATTCCGTTTTTCTAGAGAATACCAACGTTATTTATCAGTGATATTTGATTCTACTGGGTTTTCACAGTATGAATTGTAAATTTTCAAAATGTTAAATCATGAATCTATGAATGCAAAGGATGCATTTTTTTGCACTCCACTTTTTGAGAACATAATCCAACTTTCAATGGATTTTCACTCAACAGGAAATGACTTGCTAAACAAACAAATTATAAGGAAAGCCCCTAATATGCTTAAGTCATAGAAGTCTTTCAGAACTTTAGTACATTATTATATTTGCATTATTACCATTTACTGTTGAAATTTTGTATTGCAAGAAAGCAAGAATTATAAGGAAAGTCCCTAACATACTTAAGACATGGAAGGTTTTCAGAACTTTAGTACATTATTATATTTGCATTATTCCCATTTACCGTTGAAATTATGTATTGTAAATCTTTCTCAGTAGTTAGTAAAGTTGCTATGAAAGAACATGTTATGCAATGACAGTGAAGCTGTGATGGCACTGGCATTCTCAAACTTTGCTAATGGTGATATTTGTTGCTATAATTATTGTTTTCTCCTTTTGGAGAAAATTTTGTTAACAGATCAGAAAAATCATGAATATGAGCATAGTCTTCATTTTTGCATTACACAACTGAGGACAAAACAAAGCAAAAAATGAGTCCTGTATTATGTTACTTATTATATAGCCAATTATATTAACAGGATTTAAAATATGAAGCTAAAAGTAGCTAAACATATTATTCTACACAAATCATTAATTTTACAATAATTTATATGGCTAAGAGGTAATTTAGAAATATAGGAGCTTATTTCTTAATCTAGCATTTGTAAAAATAATACTTTTGTTCATTTCAAGGCTATAAAAAGACAGAAAGTTGAAATAATTAGGCAATAATTATAATGATGTGATTCAGGTTGACAGCTAATCATTTAAAATTTGTATTTTTCATATAATCTTGTCATGTATTTTTAAATATTCCTTGAAATGTCTGTTTTCAAACAAACTCAGAAAAGTTACATTGTATCAATTACTTCTATTACATATATAAATAGAAAGGCAAATTAATTTTTAAAATAATTGTTCTTGCCTACATAAGAAAAAGAAGCAGCTCCTTCCTCTTCCCTCCTTGAAGAGTTCTTGAAAACAAAATTGACTTCAATTATTTCTCTAAACCATTGAACATCAATCAATCTCTTCAGGGAATAGAAAACCCTGTCTCCATTTTTACAATGTGGATTTCTCCAGGGTCATGGGCCTCATACCCTCTTGAAATATAAAAACACATTCTTAAAGTGGGAACCTATCTCAAGGTGTAACCATTTGTCTCCCAGTGAGACTAAAGGTGTAGACATTGTTTTGGAGGGAGATAAGATGTTTTATTATTCTTTTGGAGGAGGTCAATTAACTAAACAAATAGCTTATTGAATTCTCAAATTAACTTTGTTACATCTTTCCTATACAAATTGTGTGAAATTGTATTCTGACTTTGTAATCTCCTGTGGACCACCTACATGTGTGTACTCTCTTATGCTTATTCAATAATGAGTTTTATTTCTAGATGAATGTGAAAAAGTAGCTCTGTGTAAGAGTTTTAATTCTCAACAAGAGAAATGGTTGACAAATAACGCTTGTTTCATACAGGAAAAAGAATTGAATCAAAATGCGCTTTTTCCTCTCATCTAATCTTTTATTTTTAAACTCCTTGTTATATATTGAACAGATCTGAGGACAGGGTAGAATCAGATAACAGTAGTTTGTGACCTGTGGGAAAGTAGAGACTCTGAGGACCAAGAAGTAGAACTGAGGGACTGATCGAGTTACACGGATAAAAAATGCAAGTGGTGGGGGGACTCAACATACTTCAAGTATGTTTCAATAATGGGAAGTTGACCAAAATAAAAACACTTCCTTCATTTTACAACCCAGTCAGTTTCCTTCTTACTCATAAGTGGACCTTGAACGACTACCGTAATACTATAGGAAAAGGATTGACAGGGGTGGAGGAGGGAGGAGCAGGGAGGCGGGATTAATGTTAGTCAATATCTGCCTGGGGAAGGAGGGGGCACACCTCATCAACAAGGGTACCTGCACAATGAATATTTGTATACCTAACCCTTAATTGTACCCCACAATTTTAAAATAAAAAAAAAAAAAGAAATGTAATCAAACAACCTGGGAGGGAAGATCAGACACACAATAAGGAGCCCTGAAAGAAGGATCTCAGTCCAGCAGAGCTGTAGCCAATACAATGGATTGTGTTATTCATTGTTAAAAATAATGGAGATTTCTGATTTGAGCAATACATAAATAACTTGGACAGTCCTCTATTAAAAGTCACATAAAGTTCTGGATAAAATAAAAATGCATACCTCTAATGGTATAGCTGAACTCACATGAAAGTAGGGGAAACTTCCTGGAATCAAAATAGAGGCTCTTGTTGATTTACAAAAGGAATAAAAAACTCTGCTGATTTACCAAAGGGGGGGGGAAGCTCTGTCTCTATCTCTGGACAAGATTGCATGTTTACTCTGAGCCAAAATGAAGGAATTTAAGATGCACAATTTGAGATGTCCTGTGAAGTTTCCTTTGTGACTTCTAGGACAAGCCTGGCATGATTATTTGAAGAGTCTCTTTAAAAGCTTGTCTTTGAGCTCTCACAAAGCCATGAGTCCTCACAAAGATCCTCTTAGTTCAACCAAAAGACAGAGTGATCCATGCATATGACCAGAATCATTGTGGGCCTTGAACACAAGATGTCTATGACTTGTGATTTTTGCCTACATTCTCTTTTTCTTAGTGCACCACATACTTTATTTTTTATTTTTATTTTTATTTTTTTTGAGTTGGAGTCTCACTCTGTCGCCCAGACTGAAGTGCAGTGGTACGCTCCCGGCCACCACAGTCTCGACCTGCTGAGCTCCAGCAATCCTTCAGCCTCAGCCTTCCAAGTAGCTGGAACGACAGGCGCGTGCTACCACGCTTGGCTAATTTTTTTACTTATTGTAGAGATGAGGTCTCGCCAAGTTGCCCAGGTGGGTCTCAAACCCGCAGACTCAGGCAAATCCACTCACCTCAGCCTCCCAAAGCACAGGATTACAGGCTGAGCCACCAAGCCAGGATCATACTTTACCTTTAACTATAAGCCTTGTGTGAGTATGCTTGATGGCATCTGGCCAGTCCTTTCAAATTAGTGGGGAAATCTTTACAGATCTGGAAAGAATACTGGTAAGCACATGATCTGGCACTGTGGTCTCATTGGGGGAAAAAAATTTAAAGAAGGTAGTCTTTGCTCATCTTGAAAACTAAAACTGCATGTTAACACACTAGTCAAGATAGAGCCTTCCTAAAATAAATTGAAACTGACTCTATCCTCTAAAGGAAAGACCCTTGAAAGCCTTCACCCTCAGTGAAAAGAAGAACTAGACAATATTTGCCTACAATCTTTGGGAAATAAAAGCTTAGTTTTCTCAGCATGAATGCTTTATGAGAGAAAATAAATTGTGTTATTTGAAAATGCAGAAATAAAGCCTTGACTATATTTTGGTTTATAGTTTGAAGTCACATGAATGTCAAAGCAATTTTTTTAAAGTTATATACAAGTAGCCCCTGGACAAAGATATGACTGAAGACTTGGCAGAGGAAAATGAAAAACGACTAAAGATAGAGGAGGTAGCCTCAATCAGCTCCCTGCAGTTTTCCCAAATTAAGTCCCATAGAAGATGATCTTTAGTCTCAAATTGCCGCATATAAGGGGAAACTGTCCACTATGAATGACAGTCAGTAGACACAACATATAAAAAGCCTACATGTAAAGTTTAATAATTAAATTTTTAAATATTTTTGAAAAGGGGTCAAAATGATTCAATAGAAACTTTTTAATGGGGGAAATACGAACACTACCAAGATTAACCAGCTTTTCATAAGCACCAAATATAATTCCTGGAACTAAATCTATAGTGATTAAAAATTAAGTGGAGTAATTAAACAACATAATACAGTTCAACGAATGATGAATTAACAAACTTCCAAAGAGATTTTATGAAATCACTCAGAATGCATTACAAATACATATAAACAAAAACTGCAACAGTGAGATAAACAGGCATTGAAGATTAAATGTGAAGTTTGAAATATATCTGGGAAATTGGCTAGAACACTAGAATAAAGAGAAAGGCAAAGATGAAATATTGCAAGAGATCATGGCTGATGTTCCAAAACTGAAGAGATGTAAGTTCCCAAACCAAAGAACATCTAGGAATGAGCAGTACTTGAACAAAGAAGCAAGCCAAACCCACTATTTACTAAACAACATAATATGGTACAGCAGGTCTCAAACTTTTGGTTCCTTGTACTCCTTTACTCATATTGAAAAACTACTAATAAATCTCTTCCATGTTAACACAAGCAACATATTCATATATAAATACAAACCATATTTTCCAAAGCTGTAGAAAAAGGTGATAATGTTTTACATTTTTGCAAATTCTTTAATATATGGTTTAAGATATATGGATTCTCTAATTGTTCTGCTTTTGATTTGTTGACATACCACATTCATGTGGCCTCTGAAAAAACTCCACTGTCTATTCATGAGAGAATGAAAGTACAAAAGACAATTTCATGTACTTTTCATAATATTGCTTTCATTATTAATTCATAATAATACTTTTCAACTCATTAATTCCCTCACTACTGACAATGTAAAACTAAGGGGAAAAAAGATAAAGGAAAGGTCTGGAAAACAACCTGAGAGGAAGAAAAAACAAAGGGAATACTTCATCAGCTAAAAGACAATGATTAAAAACCCTGGGAGAAAAAAACTGTGACCTTCAGTTATGCCAAATCTCTTATACATATATCATCAAAAGTATGATAGATAAAAGAAAGATGCAAACAAATTTCAGTTCATTAAAAATTTAAAATCTTGCACTTATGAAAACACAATTAAATGAAACAAATTACTTAGATGAAATATTTGCAAAACCTATCATATGCAAAGAACTCATTTCAAAAACATATAAGGAATACGTATAACTCAGTGAGACAAATCACACAATTTTAAAATGTGGAAAATACGTGAACAGACAGTCCACTAAAGATGTGTAGGTCATGAATAAGTAGATATTCAACATCATTAATCATTAGAGAATTTCAAGTTAAAGCTACAAAGATATTACTTCACAAGTATTTGAATGGATATAATCAGAAAAACAATAAAAAATGTTGGTGCAAATAAAAAAAGAAAGAAAATCCTCATACTATGTTGGAAGAAATGTAGTACAGAGCAGTTAATTTGTAAAATAATTTGCGGTTTCTTAAAAAGTTAAACATAAACTTACCATAAGACCTAGCTATTGCATTCATGGCCATTTGCCTGGAAGAAATGAAACCTTGTGTCCACATAAAGATATGTATATAAAAGTCAATTGTACCAATATCCATAATAGCCAAAGGAGATCTTTTAGGGGAAGTGAAAATGAGCTCAGAGTAAATTGTGCAGATGGTTACACAATTCTGTAAATTCACTACACTCATCAATTGTACACTTAAAATGGTAGAATTTTATGGTTTATAAATTGTATTCCAATAAAGTACATTTAAAAAATAGATAGTGGTTGGCCAGGCGCGATGTCTCAAACCTGTAATCTGAACACTTTGGGAGACCAAAGTAAGAAGATTACCTGAATCCATGGGTACGAGACCAGCCTGGGAAACATGATGAGACCTCATCTCTACAATAAATAATTTTTAAAAAATTAGCCAGGCATGGTAGTGTGTGCTTGTAGTTCTGGCTACTTGGAAGGCTGAAATGGAAGGATCGCCAGAGCCCAGTAGGTCAATGCTGGGGTGGCTGTGAGCTGGGCGACAGAGTGAGACTTCACCTCAAAAAAATAAAATAAAAATAGACAGTGGTTAGTCAAATTAGATTTCAAAATATCAGTTATGTGTAATTAACAAGATATACACCTAGAAGATAAGAATAACAAAAATATTCAAAATTTTAAAAAAGAAAATCTACAGAGGGTAATTATAAATAAGTTTGTAGCTGGGCTCAGTGGCTCAGCCTGTAATCCAGCACCTTGGGATGCTGAGGTGAGTGGATTGCCTGAGCCCGCATGTTCAAGACCCACCTGGCAACTTGGTGAGACCTCATCTCTACACTAAAACAAAAAATTAGCTGGGTGTGGTAGCACACACCTGTAGTTCCTGCTACTTGGAAGGCTGAGGTGGAAGTATCACCGGAGCCCAGCAGGTCGAGACTGCAGTGGCCGGGAGCGGCCACTGCACTCCAGCCTGGGTGACAGAGTGAGACTCCAACTCAAAAAAATAAAAATAAAATAAATGAATAAATGAATACGTTTGTGTAGTTAAATTAGTATCAGAAAACTAGACTTTAGGATTACAAAATATAGAAGGACATTTCTAGGATTTATTTTATCATTGTTTTATTATTAATAAACAATCCCAACGACTACATGAAAAATAAAATCAAATATACAGAAAAATTATGAGTGCTAATAAGAAAATACAACAGTTTTATTGAATTTAAATCAATCTACAAGAATAGTTATATTCCTATCTACCACTAATAACTTAAAATTATAATTTTTAAAAAGACATTACTTATATAGCGGCAAAATCAAATGCTACTACCAAGAAGAAATCTAATAAAATGATGCATCTGACCTAAAGAGAATACAATAAAAAAATTTATTGAAAGTCACAAGGAAAGATCTGAATATGTAGAATTATTTTCCTCCCCCATAGAATTGTTTAATATCATAATCTTGGTAAACCTCCTCAAATGTATCTATAATTATTGCAATTAGCATCAAAATTTTATTTTGATCAACTGACTTTAAAATTTGTAATGACAAAGATTAAGCATGGCCAAGATAATGTTAAAGAAGAAAGAGACAAAAGGATTTATCCTGTTATTGTTATTATAAGTAGTTAATATAAAAATGTCATACTAATGAAAAGATACACAACATAATGGATCAGCATAGGGGAGACTAGGAAAAAAAATCATACATATATGAAAACTCAATACACCATTGAAATGACACTGCATGTTAGTAGAGAAATGATGATACTTAATGATGTGATGCTGAGACAATCACTCACTCATGTAAAAAAAATTTTAGGTTAGATCTTTTAGGCAGTATCCAAATAAAATACATAATCTATTAATGTGAAAAAATGTTAATTAAAATACAAGAAAATAGAAAAAACTTACTCATTCTCATTAATGATCTGGCAAAAGGCAAGTGAAAACCAATAGATGATGAAGTTTTGCATTCTAATTAAATTGGTAGCAATTTTAAAACCTGGGGAAACTGAGTGTTGGCAAAGAAAGGAAAGGTAATTTTCATGAACTTTTGCTAGGACTGTAAAATGATATACCCATTTTGAAGGACAGTGTAATAATATGCAGCAAACTTGAAAATATTTATACACGTGACCTAAAATCTAGCAACTCTCTTTCTAGGTATAAAATTCTAAATCAAATTGAATTCACATGGAGAACTTTAAAATGATACTGATGCCCAAGTCATTCTGTAGAACTAGATTAGAATTTCCAGAAAGGGAGGAGATCCAGGCATCACCTTTTTTATTAACACGGCTCACCCCAGGTGATTTCAATAAGCAATCCTCTTTAAGAACTTCTTTCTTAGAGAAACATCAACATTTGTGTGCAACTTGTATAAGAATGCTTATAGAAGCATAAACAGAAACAGCAGCAAACATATTTATAAAATTATTCAAACATATAAGGAGAGGAATAAAGAATACTCATATATTCATTTCATATACAGACAAAAGTAATTGAAACCCAAGTATTTTTTTCATTTTTTTAATTATAAAAATGTGGGGTACAATTCAGGGTTAGGTATACAAGCATTGATTATGCAAGTACCCTTGTAGATGAGGTGTACCCCTCCATCCCCTGGCAGTTTCCCACTACTGCCAATCCCTTTCTTATAGTACTATAATAATTGTTCAAGGTCCACTTATGAGTGAAAACATATGGTACTCTGTTCTTTGTTTCTGTGATAGGTCACTGAGTATGATTGACTCTAAATCCATCCAAGTTGCTGTGAAGTTCATATGTTTGTCCTTCTTTATGGCTGCATAATATTCCATTGTGTATATGTACTACATTTTTTTTTAATCCAGTCCAGCTTTGATTGGCAACTTGGTTGGTTTCATGTTTTTGCCATTGTGAATACAGCTGCAACAAACATACGTGTGCAGGTATCTTCTTTGTAGAATAATTTGAGCTCCTCCAGATATATTCCCAATAGGTGAATTGTAGGTCCTATGGAAGGTTAATTTCTAGTTCTTTCAGAAATTGCCACACTGTCTTCCAAAGAAGTTGCACTAGCTTGCATTCCACCAGCAGTGTAAAAGCATTCTTTTTTCTCCACATCCTCGTCAACATCTGTTGCTTGTTTTATTTTATTTTTTATAATCAATACTTTTTATTATGATATTGTGGGGTACAGTTAAGGGTTAGGTATGCACATATGCTTCGTTCAGGCACTCTTGTTGATAAGAGGTGTCTCCCTGTCCCCAGAGAGATATTTACTACCGTTAATCCCATCTCCCTTCACCACCCCCATACTTTCCCACTACTGTCAGTCATTTTCTTATAGTATTACATTGGATGTTCAAGGTCCACCATATGAGTTAGAACATGTGATACTCAGATCTTTGTTTCTGTGAGAGGTCATTCAGTGTTACAGACTCTAGTTCCATCCAGGCTGCTGCAAAATTCATGATTTTGTTCTTTTTTATGGCTGCGTAGTATTCCATTGTGTATATGTACCATATTTTTTACCCAGTCCTCTTTTGATGGACAGCATGGTTGATTCCAGGTTCTTGCTATTATGAACAATGCTATGATAAACATACGTGTGCAGGTATCTTTTTTATAGAGTGATTTGAGTTCTTCAGGGTATATTCCCAGTAGGGGGGTTGCAGGTCATATGGGAGGTTAATATTTAGAGCTTTTAGAAATCGCCACACTGCTTTCCACAAAGGTTGCACTAGTTTACACTCCAACAGTGTAGAAGTGTTCCCGTTTCACCACACCCTCTCCAGCAACTGTTATTTTTTGAGTTATTGATAATTGCCATTCTGACTGGAGTTAGGTGGTATCTCAGTGTGGTTTTGATTTGCATCTCCCTGATGATTAGAGAGGTTGAACATTTCTTCATGTGTCTGTTGGCTGCTCAGATGTTTTCCTTTGAGAAGTGTCTGTGCATATCTTTTCCCATTTTATAATGGGGTTGTTTGTTTTTTCTTTTCAGCACATTTGAGTTCCTTGTAGATCCAAGATGTTAAGCCTTTGTCAGATCTGGAGTTGGCAAATACTATTACCCAATCTGTAAGCTGTCTCCCTGCTCTCTGGATGGTTTCTTTGGTTTTGTAGAAGCTTGTCAGTTTAATGAGGCACTTGTCTATCTTCTCTCTTATGGGTTTCGGGTTTTGTTCAGGAATTGGATGCCAGTTCTGATTTCCATGAGGGTATGTCCTTCATATTCTAAGGTTCTTATGGTTTGAGGTTTTACGTTTAGGTCTCTGATCCATTTGGAATTAATTTATGTGTATAGGGATAGATACGGGTCCTGTTTCAATCTTCTGCATGTGGTCAGCCAGTTTTCCCAGCACCATTTACTGAATAGGTTCTCCTCTCCCCAGTGGTAGGTGGTGGAGGCTTTGTAGAAGATGAGTTGGTTGAGAAATTGAGCTTTTGCTTCTGGAACCTCAGTTCTATTCCATTGATCTATATGCTTGTTCCTGTAAAAATACCAAGCTGTTTTGATGATTGTAGCTTTATAGTAAAGTTTGAAGTCTGGTAATGTGATACTACCTGCTTTGTTTTCTTTTTGTTTTGTTTTTTTGTTTTTTCTGCTGAGGATTGTTCTAGCTATTCTTGGTTGTTTGTGTTTCCATATGAATTCTTGTGTTGTTTTTTCTAGTTCTGAGAAGAATGTTGCTCATAATTTGTTGGGTATTGCATTTAATCTGTAGATTGCCTTAGGTAAGATGGACATCTTCACAATTTTGATTCTTCCAATGCATAAGTATGGGAAATTTTTCCACTTGTTTGTGTCATCTTTGATTTCTTTGAGCAGTCTTTTGTAGTTTTCATTGTAAAGGTCTTTCATGTCTCTGGTTAGGAAGATGCCAAGGTATTTCTTTCTCTTTTTTTTTGTGGCTATTGTGAATGGAATTGTGCTTTTTATTTGGGTTTCTGTTTGTTTATTATTGATGTAAAGAAATGTGATTGTCTTTTGCACATTTATTTTATATTCTGAGTCTTTGCCAAAGTCCTTTATCAGTATAAGGAGGTTTTTGACAGATTTTCATGGGTTTTCATGGTACACAACCAAATCATCTGCAAAGAGAGATAACTTGATTTTCTCTTTTCATATTTGAATAACCCTGATTGCCTTATATTCTCTGATTGCTCTAGCCAGGACTTCTTCCAATACTATATTGAATATGAGGGGTGAGAGTGGGCATCCTTGTCTTGTTCCAGTTTGCAGGGGAAATGGTTCCAATTTTTGTCCATTTAGGAGTATGCTGGCTGTGGGTTTCG
>NW_007253190.1:149249-149627 GCF_000164805.1 Carlito syrichta
GTCACATTGAGGTTCTGGATCTCATTGCTGATTTTTTGTCCTGATGATCTGTCTAGTGTTGTGAGTGGGGTATTAAAGACCCCAGTTATGATGGTGTTAGAGTTGATATTTTTCTTTAGTTTTCCTAGAAGTTGCTTTATGAAAGTTGGCACACCTATGTTGGGTGCATATATGTTTAGGATAGATGTTTCTTGTTGGTGGAGTGAACCTTTTATCATTATGTAGTGGCCCTCTATATCTTTTTTAATTTTTGAGAGCTTAAATGATATTTTCTCTGAAATTAGGATCGTGAGTCCTCCTTTCTTTTGTGTTCCATTTGCCTGAAAATTTGTTTCCCATCCTCTTACTTTGAGTCTGTGCACGTCCTTTCTAGTGAGA
>NW_007253190.1:149647-150489 GCF_000164805.1 Carlito syrichta
GGTTTATGAATGTTGAACCAGCCTTGCATCCCAGGGATGAAGCCTACTTGGTCATGATGGATGATTTTTGAGATGTGTTGTTGAATCCGGTTTGCTAGGATCTTGTTGAGAATTTTAGCATCTATGTTCATCAGAGATATTGGCCTATACTTCTCTTTCTTTGTTGGGTCTTTACCTGGCTTGGGTATCAATGTGATGTTAGCTTCATAAAATGATTTGGGGAGAGTTTCATCTTTTTCAATCGCCTGGAATAACTTCAGTAGGATTGGTATCAGCTCCTCTTTAAATGTCTTGTAGAATTCTGCTGGAAAGCCATCTGGACCAGGGCTTTTTTTTTTGTAGGTGGTTTTCTTTTTATGTAATCGATTTCCTTGATTGTTATTGGTCTATTTAGGGTCCCAATTTCTTCTTGTTTCAACCTAAGCAGGTTGTGTGATGTCAGAAAGTCCTCCATTTCTTTAAGGTTTTCAAGTTTGTTTCCTTGTAAGTGTACATAGTAGTCTCTAATGATCTTTTGTATTTCTTCAGGGTCAGATGTGACTTCATCTTTTGTGTTTCTGATCATGCTTATTTGGGTGTTTTCTCACTTTTTCTTGGTCAGTCTTGCTAGGGGACAATCGATCTTGTTTATCCTTTTGAAGAACCAGCTTTTTGTTTCATTGATTTTTTGTATTATCTTTTTGTCTTCTATGTCCTGGATTTGGGCTTTTATTTTGGTGATCTGGATTCTTCTGCCGAAATTAGGGTTCTTGTGATCTTGCTTTTCCAGCTTCCTTAGGTGGCTTGTTAGGCTGTTAATTTGTGATCCTTCCATTTTCTTCATGTGCATTTGTAGGGATATA
>NW_007253190.1:151256-151939 GCF_000164805.1 Carlito syrichta
GGGGTTGGTTCATGTGTATTTTATTCTTTTTCCTGTACTCTTGTGAAGAACGTTGTTCTTTTTTCTTTTTCTTCTGTGTTTAGTACTTTCTTAAGTGTTTCATGTAGAGGTTGCTTGGTGGCAGCAGAAGTTCTTAGGGATTGGATATCTGGGAAATATTTCAATTCTCCCTCACTGAGGAAGCTTAACTTGGTCAGGTCGGTTATGCTTGGCTGAAATTGTTTATCTTTTAGGACTTTGAAGATAGGGCTCCAAGCTGTCCTAGCCAGCAGGGTTTCTGTAGATAAATCTGCTGCTATTCTAATTGGTCTTCCATGGTAGGTGATCTGGCCTTTTTCTCTTGCTGCCTCTAGGATTTCTTCTTTTATGACTACTTTGTTTAGGTGAATTATTACGTGTCTAGGTGTTTGTCTTCTCATTTGTTGTCTTACAGGGGTTCTCTGAATCTCTTGTGTTTGAATTTTTGCATCACTGATTAGATAAGGGTTGTTTTCTTGAATGATCTCATGGGAAGGTTGTTCTAATGTGGTCTCTGTCTCTCTTTCTTCCTCAGGAAGGCCAATTACTCTTAGGTTCAGTCTCTTGAAGTAATCGCTCATCACTTTAAGGTTTTGTTCTGTCTTTTTGAGCTTATTTTCTGTGTTTTTAAGAGTTTGGGTTAGTTCTATATTTTGGTCCTCAAG
>NW_007253190.1:151959-189415 GCF_000164805.1 Carlito syrichta
CCCATATTCTTCTTTTGGCTTTTCTTCATTTGTGTAGATTTTTCTCTCTCTCCCCCTTTCCCTCCCCTTCTTTAATTCTGTTTTTCAGGGAAGGTGGCTTTCTTTTGCATTACTTGTGCAATCTCCTCTTCTTCCTTATGAAGGTCCTCTGGCTTTGTTTACTTTTGAGGTGGGAGTGTGGGCTGCGGGCTGTACTTTTTGCAGTTTTTCAGGTTTAATTGAGCAAGAAGCTGTGATTCAGAATCTATATGCTGATTCCAGCATCCACCAACACGTGTATGAGCACACTGGAACTTAATTCCCACTGCCAAACAATCTGTCTGTGCAGCAGGATGTAGGTTTTGTCCCTGGATCAAAACGAGGTACAAAAGAGGAAAATAATGGAGGAAGGGGGATCAATAGGAAGTTAGAAAGAGAGAAGCATGAGAGGGAAAACAGACATACATATCAACTAAGAGGTGAGAAAGAGACACAAGGTCAGAGAGAAGTGAAAAAAATGCAAGAAAAATTCCCTAAAGAAAACTGTTAGCTACACAGAGACAGACCAATAAAATGTGAAACAGATAATGTTAGTCAGAAAGCAAACAAAAGTGAGCAAAACAAACAGACAAAATAATAAAATCAAAAGTCAAAATAAGAGATCAGACTAGCTCTGGAATCTTTCCCGAGTGTCTAAGTTCTCTTCAGCTCTGATCTCCAGCCTCTCCCCTCTGTTTTCATTGCAGGCAGTTAGATTTACTCACAGTTTGGGTTTGTCTTTTTAGCCTGCTGCCTGGGAGGTCTGGGTTGCTTAGTTGCCTTGTCTGATTCAGCATAGGGGAGGGGCTTTGTCTCCTGTTTAACAACGTTACCTTAGGAACCGAGGTGGAGGGTGGTGGAAGGTGGGTGGGGCAATGCAAATCTCTGCCTGGAGAATGGCCAAGGTGGCAGTTTCACCTTTGTGGATCTTTTCTCTCCCTCATCTGGATCCCTGTTTGATCCACTATGGTGTACTGGGGTGTTGTGGGAGGCACCACGGATCAGCTACACAGCTGGGCACTGGATCCAGGGTGCCACCAGCAGGCTGGGGTGTAGGAGGGGGTCAGTAGTTCCCTCCTCTGGAGCTAAGATCCTCTGATCAGCACCTCCTTAAGATATGCTGTTCCCTTACAAAAGCATGGGGTTGCACGCTGAGCACCTCAGCCAGGGTGGGCCCAGAGCTCCAGAGTTCCAAAGCTTCAAAGGGCAGGTGGTGAGTGGCGAGGGTGGCCCTGGGCCCCTTACAGGGTACTTCAGCCAGAAATGGAACCAGTACCTCTGAGGGGCAGGTGCCCAGAGTCTCCAGGGGTGACCAGCGGCTTGGTGCTGGGTGCTGGGCAAGACAATGTAGGCAGAGAGGGAGCCAAGACCAAGACTCCCACACCAGTGGGAGTTATGTATAGTGGAGCAGCAGCAGCCGGGGGCCGCAATATCCAGCCCTGTGTGGGACTGAAGGTCTCTGGGCCATGGACCAGTGTGACTGGAGGTGGTCCAGAGGGTGGGGGAAGAAAAGTAAGAGTCTTTTTGGGAACTCACATTCAGAGAATCTCACAAGTCCACCTATGCTATCACCATCTTACTGGAACTCGTTGTTTGTTTTATTAATGATGGCCATTCTTACTGGGGTTAGGTGGTATCTCAAGTATTAATTTAATAAATCTTATGCAAAATCTTATGTTTACATTTTCCTACGTATGTGGTAAAAGCATTTCCAACAAAAACAAAAAAAGAAGGATTGAGAAAAGCCCATAGTGGGCAGCAATTAAATAGGAAATAATATTATTTCTTTAAAAAAAGGATCTGAACCATGGAGATAAGACAAGGTAAGATATCAGTAGGTAGGATTTATGGGTGTTCATTTTATAATTTGCTTCTTAACTTACATTTGTGTTACACATATACTTCTTAATGTATCAAGTATTTCATATTAATGTTATGAAAAGACATTAAACAAGCATGACCAATGCTAAAATTCGTGTGTGTACATAGGTATTCTCTATACTAATCTGTATTTTCCATATGTTTGAAATGATCTGTATTTTAAAAGTACACTTCTTAAATAAGTAAATGGGAATGTGAGGCCCAGAAACTGAGTTTGAGTCTGTTTCACTAAGAATAAGCCCTCATGTTGGGATTGTTGTGGACTGATGGCGAAAATGCAAATTCCAAATCCTCAGTTTGCATGTGTGATGTGTTGTACATAAAATGAGAACCATCCACATACAGTCATCCCTCCTCGCTAGCCATGAAGTATTATTTCCAGAACTCCCAAGAACACCAAAACTCGAGGATGCTCAAGTCCCTTAAATAAAATAGTCATAGCATTTTTATATAACCTATACACATCCTTCCATATACTAAATTATGTCAGAATTACTTATAATACCTAACACAGTACACTGCCATGTTAATAGTTACTATGCTGTATCTTTTTAATTTGTATTATCTTTATTACTGTATTTTTATCTTTTTAAAAAATTCTTTCAGTTGGTTGAATGTGAATATGGACCTGCCAAATCTATTCTTATATTTTAATTTATACTAAAAAAAAAAGACAACCAAAAACATATTATGTACTATTTAAAACATGAGGTAAGTATTCAGGGTACTTAATACAAGTTCAGTGTAAGAAAAGAATAAAGAGCAATCCCTTGATTTCTTTGATATCCTTTGAGTGTTGACTTTTAAACTTAGTATGCTCCTGTAAACTATTTGGGTCAGTGACTTACAGGAGGCAATATTTAACACCACGGAGTAAGCAATTTAAAAATATTACCAGCATTATCATTAACTATAAAGTGGTTCATGGTCAGTCTGGTTTATGAGGGGAATAATCAGGCTTCTACAGTTACCTCAAAACCCAGATCATTTAAATCTCTAGAGTCTAATCTTTTATCTACCATTAAAGGATGTACAGAGAGAACAAGCTGAGATGCTACCAAGAGGAAGAGTTCTCATATATTCTCATTAGTTCTATAGACTCTTCTCCTGATCAAGTTGATTTATGAAGAATCAGGATGAAACTCAGACATGATTTTTTAAATTGTGGTGGAAACTTTTTCTGATTACTGTGAATCTCATTAAATAAAATTGAGATGGAGTCTGTAATAAAATAATTAAATTATGGAATGTCTTTAATTTATTAGATATTTTACAGGGTGAAAAGAAAATAATAAGGACACATACTCTGTTCTTGAACCTAGGTTTAAGGAAATAGTTAGCTATTACAGTTTGAATAAATAAATTGTTTTCTTCTTTAATTTTTGCCATTATCTTGACAAAAATTAAAGTGGAACTTGTCCTCTGATTTCTATTATGCTGTATTGGAGCTCTCAATGATAAAATTGCTTCCAATAATTCAATCATAGCTATTATTAAGACTACTTTTTTGCAATATATATATGTCTCAAAACCATTCCTCATCCTGCTACCATCACTTTGCCTCATTGTTTTCCCCTTCCTATGGGAAGGGATTCTTAGTCTGATCCTAAACACTTGACAAAATTGTCAAACTTTCTGTGCAAATTTCACTTTCACAGAAAGTAGCAATTGGTGCTTCAGAAGAGAAATCAACCAGGATTTTATTCAAAGTAGAATAGTTATTCTCTTCCTGACAAGCTATAGATTTGCAAAAACAGTGTAATGAGCTTTTTGATTTATTCAAACTCTTGAAGTGAATAACATAAAATACGTAAGGTTCCTTGCTGCCACTATAAACCAGAAACACTTTAATCAGTGAAATGGTGGAATTCACATTTTCCTTGATTTTCTTCTGATTACCTACCTCATGCAATCTTCTAGTCTGGAAGTTCCACCCCACATGTTGCTTTTAGATTAATTATGACTTTTTGTTACCAGCCAGATTTATGAGAAAGCACACAATACTAATAAATTAAAATAAATATTAAGATGTTGCACTATAAATAAATTAGTAACCATTTTTTCTTAGAGTTAAGAGAGAGAGATTTCCATACATAGACCACATTTTATATACATGACTATATACAGGAAAAAATTATAACTTACTCTGGCAGAAAAGTCTTAGGCTTAGCTTTATTCTATATTAGTTTCCATCAATCTAGTGTGGTATACCTATTAATTTTCCCTTTCAGCTTTGCTTAATTTTTCAGAACTGATTTTTGTAAGGATCTTTTTCAATAATATGCAAAAGGTCACATGAGGACTAATTATTTATTTCTGGAGAATAATTATGAAAAACCTTTCCCAGTTCAGAGTAGGCATAAATCATGTTTAAGCAGTCAGACATTTTTCAGTGTGAGTTGGCTCATGTTATTCTGTCTGACATACTTTTTCTCCTTTTCATACACAAACAACTTATTTGTAGTTCAGAATTAACTATAATCTTCTCACATTCGAGAAATGTCCCTATCTTTCCTCCAGTTTTTGTCTTTCCTATTCCCTGCAACAGGAGTAAGTTATACTATGTTAGTACAGCAGCAAATAGTCCTCCCTCTTTTCTTCTCTTGATTACTGTTACTTTTCACTCTCTCTAGCATCCTTTAAATATGAGAGAATTTTGAAAATTAGTCTGGTTGTAAATATAGTTAAACCTAATTTGTAATAAAAATAAATTTTGTTTTAACATAAAATGGAGGGCAAGTTGTCACTTGCTTTCAGCCCAAAACACAAGACTGCAAAATTCTTTTTTTTACTTTTTAAATGTTTTGTGGCCAGGTGCAGTGACTCACGCCTGTTATCCCAGCACTTTGGGAGGCAAAGGAGAGAGGATTACCTGAGCTCAGGGGTTCGAGACCAGGCTGAGTAGCTTGGTGAGACCTCATATTTACGATAAGTCAAAAAATTAGCCTGGCATGGTGATGTGTGCCTATGGTCCCAGCTACTTGGAAGGCTGAGATGGAAGCATTGCATGAGCCTAGCAGGCCAAGGCGGTGGTGGCCATGAGTGTGCCACTGTACACCAGCCTGAACAACAGAGACACCTACTTAAAAAATAAAATAAAATTTAATTTAAAAAAATAAATGTTTTGTGATAAAGTTCATAAGAGATCTAAACATTGTGAGATGATAGAAATTAAAAAATAAAAATCAATTCACTTTAAATATTTAGAATGTATTATTTCAATTTTAAAATTGTATGGCATCCTTCTAAAAATTATTTCTGCCTGCATGAAGAAAGCTTCACATTTTTAGCAATACTTCAGGTTTTATTCCAATGACTGCAAGTTTGAAGAAAATTGGTAGAGATATGTTCTTAAGCACTGTGGGAAAAGCTAAGGTTAAACATATGGAAAATACTAAGAATAAAACAAAAGAATATTACCTTATACTGTAATAATTGTACAGTGTGCCCAGTAGATAATGAGAACTTATAATACTTAATTTGTCATGGCACTCTGCATTCACAGTCTGCTATGTCTAGTTAGTTCTTCTATCTGCAATTCTTCCTTCAGTGTGCAATTTGGTAATACATTTTAAAAAGCTTCATCTCTTTTTTTTCTCATTGAGAACTGGATCTACCTTACACTCATCCAACTCTCAAAAATACTTTCAGGGTTACTGTTCTCTTATAATTTTCATACATTTTGTTTCATAATGGCTTCCCTGAGGTTTTCTTTTTTTTTTTTTTTTTTTTTTGGCACAGGGATCGCAAGAATCCAGTTCTTCAAATTTACTGTTTAAAGGTTAGATGCCGTGTGTGTTTGGCCACAAAATCACTAATCTTTTCTGAAAAGTCAAGCAACAACTTTAGAAAAGAATAACATGCTTTACACTACCAACAGTGCTGGACCTAATTTATAGATAATGAGCTCCATGGGGAAAATATCTCTAGTGTAATGGAAAGGTTACTATGAAATATATTATTAACTGTATAGAGCTAATTTAATAAAATATAGTCCAAGAGAATATGCTTCCTATTGAAATATTGAGGCAATTGCAGAAATGTGTATCAAATCATCATGCGTTAAAAATGTAGAAAAAATTGAAAAGAAAAAAATTCACTATTAGGTTGCAAATATATATATATATATATATATATATAGAGAGAGAGAGAGAGAGAGAGAGAGAGAGACATATATATATATATATAGAGAGAGAGAGAGATAGAGAGACAAATATATATATATATATATCTCCCAGCGGGGCCTCCAAATGTTATGTCAGACCTGCTGGGATTCTGCAATCTGGTGCTACATGAAAGATGCAAAGAATTGCACAGAAGTTAGATTAGAAAATATAGTCTGTTTAGAAAGCAAATTAGAGAGAGAGAAAGAGAGAGAGAGAGAGGATTCACCTCCCTAAGGAAGGGTAGGAGCCAAAGTTTAGGAAAGTATTATGGCCACATTTCAAAGAGCACAGGGCCAGACTATTGCTTAGCAGAATAATGGCAGCTGGCTGTTCCAAGTCAAATCCTTTTTGAACTTTCCCTTTGCTGGGGGAAGGTCATTAAGATGATTAGGTGGAGTCTGCTCCAGGTCATCACAGAGGGCAGGTATGCACAGGTACTAATATCAGGTGATGGACAGCAGACAGATGGGTGGGTTAGTCACATGACAGTTGCCAGGCTGATGGGGTATCTGTCATGATGGTGATGAAGAACTGATTAGGTTAACTTGTTTACAGAACAAGCTGGGAGAGGGTTGTAAAGAAATTATCAGTAGCTATCTCTGAGAAACCGGTTCTGTCCCTGGCTAGTGGATTAGAGGGTAAATTAAAGTGAACTGCTAGAGAAGCATGACAGTCCTAAGCAGTGTTAAAATGGCTACTCATTGGGTATAATGACTCCATGTTATGTCACAAAATAAATTATTTTGTAGGTGATATTTTAACTCCGTACCCCCAAATAGGCTCTTTTAATAGTGTACAAAATTTATTTTTTCTTGAGACTTATATTCCCCTAGTGTTTATTTAGAATTTATTTTCGCTTCCAGGTTTGAGGTATACATTATTGATTCCTCAGTTCTAATCTGTCTCTGTCCACTGAAGAGAAGATTCTTCAGAAAAATTTTTTAAAGTATCAAGGAAGAAATAGCATGACCTTGTCTCCATTTCAGATGATAATTAATAGTGAAACATCCATTTTGAATGTCACAATATAGAAACAACAGTCATTCTCTGCTGACTACAGAGTTGAATAATAATATTGAACCCTGTAAGTTGTGCAAGGTATGAGAAAATTTGGTAAAAAATGATTTTTATTTTATTTTAAAGATGTGGGGTACAATTCAGGATTCACTATACAAGCGGTTATTGCACAGGTAAAGTCTGGGTGCCCCTTCGGTCCCCACTTTGCCTGGTTTGAGATCAGGTACCTTTCCTGATGTTACATGCTCCTCCTCCCCACTCCCCTGGCAGTTTCTGGCTACTGCCTATCCTATTCTTATAGTAGTACGGTAATTGTGCAAGGTCCGCTTATGAGTGAGAACATATGGTAATGATTTTATTTGTGTTATAGAAGATGTTTGTCTTTAAAAGGGACTACCTCATATTAGCTTCCTACCAAGAAATTACCTGGATGCCTTCATTCCCTTCTTCTCTCACATTTTTCCCCTTATTGATGGTCCAGTCATCCTTCTAAAACGCATCTCCCTTGAGCCTCCTTATTCGTAAGATAAGACCTAATTGCCTCCTTATCGCAGCATAGGAGGCCTTTCAAAATCTGACAGCCACCTAGATACCAATTTATATCTCCCACCAGGTAGCCTGGCTCAGCCCTGCCAACAGAGCACACTTTATTTCCTTACACGACTAGAATGCCTTGTACTCTGAAGTTTTATTCACTGTGACGTGTGTTTGCACTTTTGCAGTCGATTCCTAGGTATCAATTTCCTTCAGGACCAAATTATGAATTCCCTGTTCCTCTGTTTTATTATTTTATTTTTATTATTATTTCTGGCTCAGCCCAGTGCCTAACTCATAATGATACTAAAATAAATAGTTAACTTAAAGTTGTTATCCTTTATCTCTTTTTATTTGGTCTCCTCACTTTCGTGTTTATGTTTTATACTTTTCTTTTCTGTAGATAAATATAAGACATAAGCAGAGAGCTCTGAAATTTTAAAGTAGATTATGCTACCAGTAAGGTTTAGAGAACGTCTTTCAGATAAATTCTTAAGAAATTACTTTCTTAATTAAATAATTGATACAACTTGAATGCAGTGTTAAAGAAAAGTGTTTTCTTCTCCCAAACTAACTAAAATAAATAACTCTTTCATACTATTTTAAGCTTAGAACAGCAATTTTGTGATTGAGTATACTTTTTAAATTTATGACATTTTAATTACTCAGTTTTTTTTATGTCAGCCTAAAGAAAGGACTTTGAAATTTTACTCACATGGTCCTTTTATCTAGGTTTCTCGGCTTGCTTTTTGGAAATAGATTGTAGACAGTAAAAAAAAGAAAAAAAAACAACCCTAGAATAAATGATATCTAACATCTTGCCAAATAGAGCTTATAAATCGGCATTATTGTCATTCTAATTACTCTTATTGGGGTCATAAACTCTCCTAGTGATGAAGCCTTCACTACACAGAGTACAGTAAACACATTCATCAGTTTTCCCTTTGCAATAATTTCCAGTTAGTTTCCTGGTTCCTTTGTTCCTTGGTCACTGAAAGTTCAACAATCGCTTTATCCTCAGGTAAAATCAAACCAAGAGGCCATTTCCTATGCCACCTCCCAATCCCATTTTAGTGCTTTCAGACACTGAAACAAGTTCAATGATACATTCTAAATCTTTGTTGTCAATTGAACTAGCTAGGCAATAACTTCCAGTTTGCAAAATATCCCAGGGATGAAGAGAAATTTGCTAGCGTTCCTCTTTAAGTATACATTGTCCTTCTACAAACTAGAAAACTATGATGCTTATGTTTTCACCTAAAATGTTAATTGCATGCCCCCTAAACTTTTGTCCAGATTTTTAGAAATACATTTTATTTTCATAATACTAGCATATTATACAACCATTTAAAGTTTTGTTTAAAAAGGATTTTATTGTGGCATCAAAATTTTCCTTTGAAATCTTTGTTCAGTGACAGGTTACTGAATATTTTGTTTTCATGGAAAAGTGAACTGTAATATTTCAGTACTTTACAGTTTTAGACTGTAATGTACTGAAATATTAACAAACTTTACCTTTAAATGTTGACATTGTAAATGAGATTTTTCTGTTTATTTTCATGTTGCTAATATTTTGGTCTCCTGATTTTTATTATTATTATTTTACAACGATTGTTTTCATTGGTTTTATAATCAATGAGGAAAAATGTTTGGCAAGTATTCATTGGAGGATAAAGTTTAAAAAATAATGTGAAAATTTTCATCAATTTTTCTTATATGAATTAGATTCCTTGTTTTAATTAAAGTTATTTAAAAGCAACTTATTAGCCGGGCTTGGTGGCTCAGCCTGTAATCCCGCGCCTTTGGGAGGCTGAGGTGAGTGGATTGCCTGAGCCCGCGGGTTTGAGACCCGCCTGGGCAGCAAGATCTCATCTCTACAATAAATCAAAAAATCAGCCGGGCGCAGTAGCGCATGCCTGTAATTCCAGCTACTTGGAAGGCTGAGGCGGAAGGATCACCGGAGCCCAGCAGTTTGAAGCTGCGGTGGCCAGGAGCGGCCACTGCACTCCAGTCTGGGCAACAGAGTGAGACTCCAACTCAAAAAAAAAATAAAAAAATAAAAAAATAAAAGCACCTTATTTTCAGACATAATACTAATTGATGATACTATGAGGTTAAAGCAGGGGAAATTGTCTCTTCAGCTTCTGGAAATCTTTGGGAAAATTTTATGCTTGAATTAATTTCTTCAACAATAATATGGTTAATGAAATTCAAGTTAATTTTAGTTTGATTAAATATCTGGTCACTATTTGTTAAATAGTTGTTCTTTATGCAACAAATCTCTTATAAGGAAGAATTAGTTGTGTAGTTGGGGCTTGTATAGATTCTAATTCCCCTCTCTAATCCACAGAATTGTTAAAGTTTGGCTCAAAACACTTTATTCCAGCAAATTATCCCTTCCTATAATTGGCCCACTCTGCTACCTGGCCTATTTGCACTCATTGCACTCATATCCTCTAAATTGTCTAAATTGTCTTTGCCTTTGTACAAATACTGTGGATGTGCTTCTCTCTAGAATTTAGTTCCTTTTGACTTGCACGTGTGTATGTGAGCGTGTGTGTGTGTGTGTGTGTGTGTGTGTGTGTGTGTTTCACAGCTCTCTCATTCCTTTAAAAAAATTTTTCAGATTATCTTGTCTTTTTTAATGTTAAAGGAACAATGTTGTATGAACTTCTTGATTCTAACTTGAAACAGAATTCCTTGTGTCTTCAAAGGTTTTGATTCTGAAATAGTATGAAACGGTTGAAATTTATGACAGACAGTATAAAAATAAAAGACATAGATTTTGGCAGCTTAAACATTTCCCACAAAGTATATTAATAAATTAAAACGTAAAATATTAAAATCATAAAAGTTCACAAATACTCAACAGTTATTAGAAATAACCATACAATAGTATGATGACGTTGGGTCAATGAATTTGAGAACTTACATATGGTGAGTAATTTCCATTAAAAAATTCAAAAAAATTTACAAGAAACAAGCTTGAATAAACTATAAAAATCAAACACCTAAAATAACATATTAAAAACATAAATACAAAAATTGCTTGGAAAATATGGGTTTACTGACAACTATTAAAACACAATCATGGAAACAAACAAAAAATCAGGGAACACTAACTTTAAACAAATTATTTTACAACCTAGATGATGGAGGAACAAGGTTGAATTTATTTTATCTCCACTCTCAATGTTATGCCAAAACCAAACCAAGGAATGAAAATAAAAGAAAAACTACACACCAGTCTCACTAAAAAACATGGGAACAAAATATTAATAAAAATATTTTATTGTTAATATTATTAACATTTTAAATAATAAATAACCATACAAAGAAATATGACAATACATCATTAATGCATAATGATGTCACTTGTTTAATCTAGGGAAAATATTTTGACTTATTTTTTAAAAATTCATTAATATAATGATCACATTAACAGAGTAAAGTTAAAAAGTCATAATTTTTCCTGAATTAAAAATAGCTGAAAATATTTAATACCAACTAGCAATAAACCATTCAGCAAAGTAGAGAAATGACTTTAGGCAGATGTGTGCCAAAAACCTAGAATCATATTTTAATGCTTGATTATTCGAAGTACTTTTAAAGTCAGAATGGAAATGGAAATCTTTATGATCTATTATCTTTGAAAGCTGGTTTCAACCAGAATGCTAAATATAGCATCATTATAGTACTTTGAAATTAACCTAAAAACACTGCATGACCCGTAGCAAAAAATATATGTAAATTTTAACTGAAAGATATTTAATAGAACCTAAATACAATTGACATATGATGCAATAATTAATGGAGAAAATATCATAAGCATATCAACAATCTGCCTGATTCATGACCTTTTATCAATATCTCAACAGGAAGTATAGACAAAATTGAGAAAGTTCACCTTAACATTTTTATCCCCAACTAAAAAATGGTAATTCTAGATTCCCTGTCTCTCAGAGACAATAATCTTTATTCAAATAATGGGACACTTCAAGAAAAAAGTCAAGAAATAGACAGTATGTCACATTCCAGGATATTTTTATGCTCCCCCCAAAATCATATTTGTTAAATGAGTGAAGTCTTACCATCAAAACTTAAGGTATCAGCCAGTGGCAGTGAAAGGTGTCTATAATCCCAGCTACTTGGGAGGCCAAGGCAGGAAGATTGCTTGAGTCTGGGAGTATAAGATTGCAGAAAGCTATGATTGACCCTGTGAATAGCCACTGCACTCCAGCCTGGGCAACGTAGTGAGACCTCGCCTCAATGACAACAAATAAGACATCAAAGTAAATAACAGTTCTTACACTTGAACATTTCATAGAGGTGAGGAGAATCAGGTAATTCTTGTGTTTAATCAGTTGTTTGGGAACAGAAAACACTATCCTTACCAGCAATAGACAGGAATTTTCAGATGCTACTAAGTGAACATAATTAAAAAGAAAATAAATGGAAAAGAGAGCTCACAGTTATGAGGAAAAAAGTGAAAAATGGGCTGAGCCTGAACATATTATATTTATCTGATACATATTTGTATTTCAGGGATGGAATTGGAAACTACTGTGCATATTCAGTAATATGATAAGCTTAATGGCATCATGATTGCAGAGAGAACAACTCAAACAAAATGAAAGATAAGATTAGAAATAAAATGTTTCAGAGAATGGTGGGACCAAGACTTATTTTGTAGGTGGAGTGTGGGGTGGTATGATCCTTTTTTGTAAAAAGGAAAAGAAGCAAAGATGAAGAAAACTGCATTTGGTCTGAGAAGTAATTCAAATTAATTCATTTGGCTTTTCAATTTTTATTTTAAAAAATAAAATTAGTAGAGGTAACCAGTGAAGGAAAATATTGCATACAAGAGATCAGTTGAGTATGCTTTTATCAGCAGTCACACTTGTAGAAATCTTGATTATGTTCATATCAGCAATCAAACTTGAAGAAGCCTTGAATTTCAGGAAGGTTGAGAAAAGGTGTCAGGGAAAAGGCAAGGAGGAAGGAATGTGAAGGAGAAAGAAAAGCATGTGAGGTAAACTTTTTGCGATGGGAAGACTCTGAAGTGAGCCTACGTGTGTACAATTTTTATTTAATACCATTGTTTAATTCACCAAAATAACTTATTTCTTCTTTTTCATTATGGGTTCATTGGAGCACATTTGAGCTGCTAAATCAGTGGGTTGAAGAATTTCACATTTTATGACAGAAAGATCTTCCAAGTTTATGTCACAACCTGAACTCACAGCAGCAGTGGTGAGCAATAAGCAAAGGTGATTGGAATAATAAATAATTGTTGTGATTTTTGTGCTATATGACTGCAATATTAACTATACTTCTTTTGAAAAACAAAGGCTTAATTGTAAATTTTCCAGACATTTCTCCCAGCATATTTTTCTGCCCTCTATTTTTTAGGTTTATTCCCCAGTCTATCAATTTTAGCAATAATTATCTGTTTTTTGTTTTTTCGAGTGAGTCTCACTCTATCACGCAGGCTGGAGTGCAGTGGCATGCTCCCGGCCACCGTAGCCTCAACCCTCTGGGCTCAGGTGATGCTTCTGCCTCAGCCTTCCAAGTAGCTGGAACTACATGCCCATGCCACCACACCCAGCTAATTTTTGGTATATTGTAGAGATGAGGTCTTGCCAACATGCCTGGGCTGGTCTCAAACCTGTGGTCTCAGGCAATCCACTCACCTAGCTTCCAAAATTGCTGGGATTACAGCCATGAGCCACCACATCCAGCCTAATAATTATCTTATTAACAGTCATGGGTACTTTCACTCCAAGTTCTAATTTTTTAAGATAATTTTTTAAGATAAGTATTAATCTTAAATCCAAAGGCAGCATCTTACAGAACATCATAAAATAGTGAATAAATGTTTCATACTGCAGGTAAACCACACCTGTTCATTCTAATGACTGCTATATCTTATCTTTCTACAAAGGTAAAAGGTGGCAGACCATTCTCCTATAAGCTTGGATACATCTGCATCTATCTGTTTTTTAATTCCTCCTATTACCAAAAGCAATATCCTTCCTCTATAGCTGATCCTTCTCTCAACCTCATTCCTTCTTGTCTCTTAGATGCCTTATTCCTTCACACATCCCTTCTTTCTCCTATAACTTCTACTTCTTCCCTTTTCTAGGACAGAGAGCACAACAGAATTTGGTATGGGCTTAATTGTGTTCCCCTAAAATTAGTATATTGAGGTCTTAACTCCCAGTATCTTGGAATGTGATCATACTTGATAACAGGGATAGGGTACCTTTTAAGAGGTAATTAAGTCAAAATGGGGTCATTAGGGTGAGCCCTGATCAAGTAATACTGGTGTCTTTATCAGAAGAGGAGACACATACCCAGGTGTGAATTTTGGTGTTTTCACCTTATTTCTAGTAAAGGGTATGGGAGGAGGTGCCTTGGCAACATTAGCAAGATTTTTTTTGTTTATGATATCCAATCACTTCCTCCATTTCCTCCTCGGGGAAAAATTCATTGTCTAAAGGGAGTGCCAAGGCTACGGCCAGCAGGGGAGTGTCTTTATTTTTGACCAGAATTTTGGAGGAATCATACTGTAGGTTTAAAACATCCCAGATAATATTCCATAAAGCTAAGGCATACAAAATGCAAGAGTCAAGACAACCAGTTCCTTTATCGGACAATATGTGCAAAATACTAATAGACATCAGAACACTTATGAACAAACTCACTCTGGCCCATGATTCTGCCATGGCCCTTAAACTGCTCACCCTTCCTTGCTCTGTCTGTCTCTACAGAGGGGTCCCGAAAGAGAAAGCTTACCTTGAGGTCCCACGTTCAGGCAGCACTTGCCAGGGACCAGCTCCAGCCGGGTTCAGAGTACCCCAAAGGTAGAGATGGCATCGGCGATTGGGGGAAGAAGAGAGAAAGAGACAGAGAGAAGGAAAGAGACTGTACTCCAATCTAAAAGTGATGTGTGTTATTGGGAATTACAACGGGTCTTTTATACATAAAGTCAAATGTGGGAGGGGTGTCCCCCACCCACCAGAAGCCTTAATGTATGAACCTTTTTTATCCTAAGCTGATTGATTTATGCCAAGTTAAACAATTCTACAGAAGCTTAAGTATTTACTTTACAAATGAAAGTGGCCCATCCCAGAATGTTTGGAATGTGGCCCAGTCCAAAGTTCACAGTGGGCTACCTGCAAATAACCCAGTCGCATTCTTTCAACAAAATGGCTGTCTTCTAAAACTATATTCTACAATTTACACCTTCAATAAATCCTAAGATCATGACCCAGAACCCTGTGACCAATACTAAGGCTCTTAGATGTGACACGAGTTTGAATTATAAGTTGTGTGAAAGCCAAAACTGCAGTTTGTGGAAGAATGGGAGCAATGAGCTTCTAAAGTTAGCTTGTGTTCATCCCAATCTCAGAGTTTCTATGTTTTGAGCTCACAGGAGCTTAATCTGGTTAGTGCTGAGTAGAAAGGGGGAGGAAATGGGGTCAATAGCTCCCAAATGCATCCTGGTGGTCTCGGGGTCAACGGCCCTTCCTGATCCCTAACACTCAGTGGGCCTCCGTGGCCAGCTCCCAACAGACATCAGATTTCTATTTCTAGCCTCTAGACCAGTAAGAAAATAAATTTATGTTGTCCAAGCTGCACAGTTTGTGTGGAAATTCTTACATAATAATTCAGTGTTTGTTGGCTCTTATACAAATGTAAGGTCTTTCCATCTTCAGAAATTCCTCCATCCTTTGAACCGACATTTTTTTTAATAGCCCAATTTCCTACTTCACCTTAAGTGTCAAGTTGCTTAACTTGGGTATAATTCTTCATGTGTTTTCTCCATGTTTCATTATTTAAATTTGGATTCTACACTCATCAGTCTATTAGACCTCTCTCCTTTACCTCTTGTTTCCAATATTTGATCTGATCGCCCACTCCATCCTTTCTGAAACACTTCCTTGTTTTGTCTGTCTGTCTGTTTTTTATAGCACCATACTCTTCTTACTGTCCCTTGGGTTATATGATCTCCAACTCTACAGATACTTTCCTCTTTCATACCCTCTTGCTTAATGTCCAATCATTGTCTTTCTTTTATTCTCACTTTATGATTTGCTCATGATTTGAAAGTTACATCTCGAGTTCAAGTTGCTGAGCTTCAGACACCTATAAAAATAATATTCTTTTTGTTTTTGCAATGATTGTCCTACATACTAGGCATTCGATACCTGAATATGTGATTTGTGTGTGTGTGTGTGTGTGTGTTAAAAAATAACCATCTAATTAAACATATTTAAATCAGTGCTCATTTGTTATCTTGCTTGCTCTGTTTTTCTGGGTTTCTATCCTTAGGAATTATATCTCTTTTCCAAATGAGAAGTCTTTATTCTTCAGCATCTCCTGTCAATAAATTGTTTGGGTTATTTCTTATACTCTTCAAAAATTTCATTTTTTTTTTTGAGTTGGAGTCTCACTCTGTCACCCAGACTGGAGTGCAGTGGCCACTCCCAGCCACCGCAGCCTCGACCTGCTGGGCTCTGGCGATCCTTCCGCCTCAGCCTTCCGAGTAACCGGAATTACAGGCATGCACTACCACGCCCAACTGATTTTTTGATTTATTGTAGAGATGAGGTCTCGCAATAATTCCATTTTTTAATACTTCTCTTGATTACTATTCCTATTATTTTGGCTTAGTCATTTTCATCTCTTACATAGAGTCCCAACATGTTCTTCTACCACCATTTCTACAGAGAAACATTGCATTCATGGTAATCTATTTGAAGTGTTAATCTGGCCTTAAAATGATCTTGCCTGAAAACCTTCAGTGGCTCTCCAAGATACTCAAGATAAGATCAAAATTATTTAATATAGTATTTAAAACCCTTTCTGGATTTTCCTATGCCACCAAGTTGGTACTTCTGTTTTCTCAGCTTTCACAATTTATGCTAAAGAAAACAACCTAGATCAGTTTCGAGATGAAGTCACATTCTCTCATCAATGATTCAATTAATATGAAATCCCTTTGTTTACCGTCTCTTTCTCCCTACTCTGTTTAGTCAATTGTTACTTATTTTTCAGGTCATAAATTACACATCATCATTCTTTGCCACCTTCCACAGTCATTGGAGTCTGAATTAAGTTTCTTTCCTATACAATTTCATGGAATTTTGTGCTAACAAACACAAGTATTTAGGCAAGTAGTTATTTTCGTTGTTGTGTGGTCATTTATTAGTTGTCTCTCAGTTTCTATCAGCTTCTAGAATACTTAACATGTGTAAGAAACATCTGTTAGATTAAATAAGACAAGTTTATGTTTTGCATCAGATAATTTTTAATAACAAGACTGTGTAACTTTTTTTGGACTTTTATTTATTCTCCAACATTTCTCTTAATATGTTGCTTCTAGCATACTGCTTGTCACATCATAAATTTTCAGACACTATGAGCTCGATACACATATAAACCCTAATGAATATAGCTAGTTCATTAGATGTAATTCTCTTGTTTTCTGTTATTTTAATAATAATATATACCATTGGAGAATAATTGACAAAATGTTCATGGAAACATTCTAAAAGACTTGAGGCTAGGTGTGGAGCCTCACATTTCTAGTCCAGCTATTCAGGAGATGGATGTAGGACAACCACTTAAGCTAGGAGGTCTAGGCTGTGGTGAGCCAGGATTACACCACTACACTCCAGCTAGGATGACAGAATGAAATCCTCTCTCTCTCAAAAAAAGAAGGGGTGGGGGGAGGAGAATAGGCAGCAATATTCCTTAAACTCTATACTCTGTGGCACTCCTTTTCAGTTATTTTTATCTTCAACTATTGATACTATAAGTATAGAAATTTTAGTCTTAAGTAATTGTTTTCCGGTACCCCACCATATCACATTTTATTTGACATTCTTGAAACCATTAGCAATAGTTACACTGACAGAGTGTTTGCAGCTCTGCTAAATTATCTACTCTTTTTACCTTTTTATTTTGAAATGATTTCAGACTAACAGAAAAGTTAAAATAATAGTATTAAGATTTCAAGAGCAGGGAGACAGCCCACAGACTGGAAAAAGATGTTTCCCAACTCTATGTCTGACAAAGGCCTAACATCTAGGATCTACAAGGTACTCAAACATATGGAAAAGAAAAAAACAAACAGCCCATTACAAAGTAGTCAAAAGATATGAAGAGACATTTCTCAAAAGAAGACATATGAGCAGCCAACAGATACATGAAGAAATGTTCAGCCTCACTAGTCATCAAAGAAATGCAAATTAAAACTACACTGAGATACTCCCTAACTCCAGTCAGAATGGTCATCATCAATAACTCAAAAAATAACAGATGCTGGAGAGGATGTGGGGAAAAGGGAACACTTCTGCACTGTTGATGGGAGTGTAAACTAGTACAGCCTCTGTGGAAAACAATGTGGCGATTCTTAAAAGTTCTAAAAATCAACCTTCCACTTGACCCCACAATCCCCCTACTGGGACTATACCAGGAAGAACTCAAATCACTCTATAAAAAAGAAACCTGCTCAGGTACATTTCTTGAAGCATTGTTCACAATAGCAAGAACATGGAACCAACTGTGCTGCCCATCAAAAAAGGACTGGATTTAAAAATGTGGTACATATGCACAATGGAATATTACGTAGCCATGAAGAAGAACAAAATCATGAACTTTGTAGCAACCTGGATGGATTTAGAGACTATAATACTGATTTATCCTTCACAGAAACAAAGAACTGAGTATAACATGTTCTCACCCATAAGTGGACCTTGAACAACTATTGTAATACTGTAAGAAAAGGATTGATAGTAGCGGGAAACTAAGCGGGACAGGGAGGTGGGATTGGCAGTAGTGGGAATCTGCCTGGGGAAGGGGGACATACTTCATCAACAAGGGTACCTGCACAATGAATATTTGTATACCTAACCCAGAATTGTACACCACAATTTTAAAATAAAAAATTTAAAAGTGAAAAAAAATTTCCAATATTCCCTTAACTCTGATTCCCTAGATGTTTATATTTTAGTGTGTTTGTTTTAGCATTCTTTAGCATATAATACCTGTATTCATTCTACTAGGGGGACCCCCCAAAAAAACCGGAATTATTTTTTTTGAAGGGTGGGCTCCTTGTAATACAGACTTCCCCCACTAGGTAAGTGTTCCAGGTATACATTGGCATCAGTGTATCACCTTGTATTGCTGTGAAAGGCTGCATTTAGCATTTGTGAATTTTGAGGAATAATTTTAACATGTTTGCCCATGTCATTACCCATTCATTATGAACACACCTGCCCACACCACACAGAGTATTCAGTAGTTTTTAACCAAAATCAGCATGACACCTCTTCCCCGCATTCCTTATTCACCCAATCTCACCCTGAGCAACTTTGTTTTTTATTCAACAGATGAAAAACATTCTCAAAGGGAAATGTTTTGCCAATGTGGAAGAGGTGAAACAAAAAATGCCAGAAGCACTAAAAGACATCAGAATTGATGGGTTTTAAGACTGTTTGAGCAGTGGAAAAAGTGTCTCAGTAGGTGTGTTGCATCAAATGGAGAGTACTTTGAAGGTGACTGAAGTTTAAACATGAAAAAATAAATACACAATTTTTTAATAAATAAATTCCAGGTTTTCTGGGTTCCCCTCATATATGTGCACATAATGTAAAATAATATATACTTATTATTTTTAATAATTTTAAAAACAACTTGAAAATGAGTTCATAAATAATTCCCCTTTAGCTGTAGATACTTTAGTGTATGCTATATAACCACCACACAATTATCTAAGTCAGGAAATTAAAAGTGATTAAGTACACGATGAAAGTTACAGGTTTAATTCAAATTTTTTCAATAAATTTACACCCTTCTAACATAAGAAATAATATATCTAGATCTCTATATGTCATACCTTACATTTAGTTGCCATGTCTCTTTAATCTCCATTAATCTGAATCTGTATTTTTAAAATTCAGTCGATATTTATTAGCACTGTGTTAAAGTTTCAAATCTTGGTCATTTTAGTGTATTTATATCTTCGAGACCATAGGTACCTAACCCCCAGGCAGACATTATTAAAGAGATTGAGCCAGGGCCTTTTTCCTCCCAGCTGGTGCATGATCATCTAACTCAGTTTTCAAAACAGTTTGAGCATTACTACCCAAGGTGGCAATATCACTTCCACGCTTTGGCCAGGACTCAGCCACATGGGCCTCACTGAATAGGAAGCAAAGAGTACCGAGGAGCATTTAGCCAGCCTCTGCGGCAGCCACCAGAAAGTCAAGTTTGATCAGTAGATCTCAGACATTCTCTCATCCCAAGTGTTTCAAGTTTATCAGAAAAAGCACTATGCCAGCTTATTCTGGTCAGGATTAAAATGGCTAATGTGAGGCAGCTGAAGTGAGTGTCTCCTATGGAATAAAGAGAGAGTTTCCTCAGTACCAAGAGAGGAACAAGACCAGCAGCACGCCTCACAGCTCTTCAAAAGAAGTGCTAATAACTACAGAGTGCAAAGAAGAGAAAATCCACTGAGCCCGGCCTGGAACTGGTCAAACTCTCACCTCCACCATCACAGTCTACAAGCAGTCTCCAGATGCAGCAGGGAAAGTGAGTGAGGGGAATTCAGGAGTTCTGTACTCCTGCCATTGATGTGGGGTCCAAGCGTTTGATTCACAGTACCGACACACAATTATTTACCGAGAGAGATTCATTAACCAGGTTCCACTGGTCAGGGCCACTCACCAGACTTACAAGTCTCTAGGCGAGGGCCCCATACTGTGGCTGGGGCCTTTCTTAAATGAACAAAAGCCTGCCTACTCCACAAGGCCGTTATAATTCATATTCAAACCACACAAAGCCTGCCAGAAGAGGGGCTTGCCTCCACAATTAAAACAGAGAAAAGCCTGCCAAAAGCCTGCCAGAATTTGAAAGGGGCTTATCTCACAACACTCACACACTGCTAGCGGGGGTTACAGACACAAGAAAACAGCTGGTTAGCTTATCTAACATAGCCACTTGGGGTTTCCAAGTTGGGCGTTCTTTCCAGGGTTTCCAAGAATTTCTCAGTTTTAGGGGAGAGGTCACAGCACACAGTTTCAGCATACTTAATATATGAGGTTATCGTTTCATTACATTTCGCATAATTCATTACACTTAATATATATGGCCTCACACAGGTTCCATACAATTCATCACCTCTTACACCATGACTTGCAGAGTTCCTTGACTTCAGTCTGCACAGGAACATGCCTTACCCACAGTCATGCTCTGCCAAAACCCACATGGACTGGTGCCAGAAAAAATAAAGCCTTGGGCAGCACCAGCCATCCTTTCCCTGGAATTCAATCCTGTGGGGTTGTGCAGCTACTTTCTAGCCTGCCTTGTAGGGAACAGTTCCCAAAGGCAAACTCCACAATTGCATACAATTCCTGGTTGGGGTGGATTGCCCTGAGAACACCTGAGGCCCTGAAGCCAGTTGCACTTAGGCCCTGAAGCCAGTCACAAGGCAAACTGCCTGAGGCCAAGGTGGGAACCCCCTGTGGGATTCATTGCTATAGCAATCTCTCACTCCCAATGTAAACTCTTCTGTACCTGCCCTGTACAAGTGCATTACTCCAATGGCCTGGGATTGACTCCCTCTTAATCCTTACTTGGATAGCCAAGGTGCACTTTTGTGGGGTGCTAAATCTCCTTCTCCCCAATCCTTGCACACCCCTTGAAGGCTCACAACAAACTGAGAACTTGAATAGTCCCCAGAATGTTGCCTTCTACCTGTGTTGGCTGAACACTTGCTTGGAGCAACATGTGCCAAGGGGAAAGTCCACAGCCATGATTGCAGCTAGCTGTCATCCACAAGTGCCACCTCCACCAGAAATTAATGAACCTCAGTTAACACCACTTTTGTAGCCACTCCTGCCACTCAGGATTCCAGGAGCCAGTGCAGGAACCCAAAACAGGACTGCTATATCTGGCAATTAAGAAACTCACCACACCAAGGTATATATTACCAAGGGAACCCTATAGCAACTACATCAGTCCCTTGCCAACCTCAAATAAGAAGAAATTATCTACTCAATTGAGAAGTAACTAGAAAAATAATTCTGACAATATGAAAGAGCAAATTAATCCAACACCCCCAAAAGAACACACCCACTCTGCAGTAACAAATCTTAACCAAAATGAAATTTTTGAAATTTCAGACATAGAATTCCAAAAAGTTATTACAAAATTGATCAACAAACTTCAGGATAAAGTTGAAAACCAACATAAATGTAAAAATGATTCAGGATATGAATGAAAAATTCTCTAAAGAGATAAACACCTTTAAAAAATATGCTGAAATTTTGGAAATTAAGAAATTATTTAGAGAAGTACAACATGCAGTGGAATATTTTAGCAGTGGACTAGAACAAGAGAATAAAGTATTTCAAAACATGAAGACAAGGCTTTTAAATTAACTCAGTAAGACAACAATAAAGAAAAAAGAATCAAGAGATGGAACAAAGTCTCCAATAAATGAGGGATTATGTAAAACATTCAAAACTAAGAATCATAAGTGGTCCTGAGGAAGAAGAGAAAGCAACATGTTTGGAAAACCTAATGGAGGGAATAATAAAGGAAAACTTGCTTGGACTTGCCAGAGAGGGAAACATCCAGATACAAAAAAACTCAAAGAAACCCCAGAAGATTCATTGTAAACAGATTATCCACAAGGCCTTTAATCATCTGTTTATGCAAAGTTAATGTGAAAGAAGGAATTTTAAGAGTATTGAGACAAAAACCTCAAATAACTTACAAAGGTAGAACTATCAGAATAACAACAGACTTCGCAGAATAAACTCTATAAGCCAGGAGAAATTGGGGCACTATCTTCAATCTCCTCAAATGGAAATAACAGTCATACAAAGATTTTGTATTCTGAAAAACTAGATTCCACAAATGAAGGAGAAATGAAGTCTTTCTCACACAAACAAACCTGAGGGGATTTGTTACCACTAGACAGGCTCTATAAGAAATACTCAAAGGAGTTCTAAATACTGGAAAAAAAAAAAAGTTGAAATATACCGGTAGTAAAATGCTGGAAAATTTAAAGCTCACAGGCCTTAGGGAACACCAACACAATAGAGAAACCAACAAACAAACACAAAAAGCAACAAGATAACAATGAGTATGATTGATATAATTGTACCTTACAATATGTAAGAAACTATTCTATTAACTCTGAATGCAAATGGTCTCAATGCCCCAATAAAAATATATAAACCAGCAGAGTGATTAAAAAACACAGTCCAAATACCTGTTGCCTTCAAGAGACCCAGTTAATAGACAAAGACTCCTATAGATTCAAGGTACAGGGATGAGGAAAAATATTCCATGCAAATGGAAATCAAAAAGTAGCAGGAGTAACCATTCTTATATCAGATATAACAGGGTTTAAATTAACAACAGCTAAGAAAATAAAGAAATGCTGTATATATGTATATAATAAATATTACAAAACGATAAAGGCATTAATCCAATGAGAAGACATTATTTTAAATATATATAAGTCTAACACCAGAGCTCCCAGATTTATAAAACAGATTCTACTAGACTTAAAAAAAAGAGATAGGCAGCAATACAATAACAGTGGGAGATTTCAACACTCCACTCTCAGAAACAGACAGGTCATAAAGCAGGAAGTCAGCAAAGAAACAATGGAGTTGAATCAGACCCCAGAGGAAATGAAACTAGTAGCTACAAGACATTCCATGCCAAAACTAAAAAGCTCATCTTCTCATCAATGCATAGAATATTCTCCAATACTGACCATATAATAGGCCACAAATGAAATCTCAATAAATTCCAAAAAATCAAAATCATATCAGGCAACTTCTTAGACCACAGTGGAACAGTACTAGAAATTAACTCTAAGAAGAACATTGGAAACCAAACAAAAACAAGGAAGTTAAACAATCTGTTCCTGAATGATCCTTGAGTCAACAATAAAATCAAGATGGGAATTTTAAAAATTACTTGAAATAAATGATAACAATAAAACAAGTTAACAAACCTCTGGGACATAGGCAAAACTGTGCTCAGAGGAAAATTTATAATGCTTAAGGCCTGCATTAATAGGACTGAAGAATGACACCTAACATCAAACCTCAAGAAATTACAAAAACATGAAAAAAACAAACTCAAAGCTAGGAGAAGAAAATAAATAATAAAATCAGAGCAGAAATAAATGAAACTGAAATTTGAGAAGATACAAAAGATCAATGAAACAAATATTGGTTATTTGAAAAGATAAAATTGATAGACCACTAGCTAGATGAATTAAGAAACAAGAAAGAAGTTCAAATTAGCTTAATCAGAAATGAAAATGGTGATATTACAACTGATATAATGGAAATTCAAAAGATTGTCTGAGTATTATGAATACCTCTATGCAAACAAACTACACAATCTAGAGGAAATGAAAAGGTTCTTGGAAACATATAACACCCCCAATCTTGAATCAGGAAGTAAAGAAACCCTGAACAGATCAATAACATGTAGTGAGATTGACAGTAATTCTAAATCTCCTGACAAAAAAAGTCTAGGACTGATGGACTCACTACTGAGTTATACCAGACCTTCAAAGAAGAACTGGTGCCAATTTTACTGAAGCTATTTCACAAGATTGAAGAGAAGGAAATTCTCCCTTACTCATTCTATAAAGCCTATGTCACTGTGACACCAAAGCCAGGAAAAGATACAGTAAAAAAATGAAACTGCAGACCAATATGTCTTATAAACATGCAGGACCTGACAATTAAGTTTGTGAACTTATCCTAGAAAAAGTGCTACATACCTCATTGCTGACTATCACTACAGTCACCTTCAGAGTACTCCCCTTGGGAAGCTATAGACTGATGTCAGTGCCTAGTTCACTCATCAAAGCAATTTTAGAACTATTTTTTTGGAATGGCCATCAGAAGATGTGTTATTTGCTGAGGTCTGACAATTAAGTTCACAAATTGGCCACAGTGTGCTTATGTTGGCAGCATTGTACAAATAACTATATTGGAATACCATCTCTACTCAACTGATCTGCCTCCCAATGACTTTGTTCTTTTCTTTTAATTAATTTTTTTTCTTTATTTTATTGTAAAGATGTGAGGTACAAGTCAGGATTAGGTACATTAGTAGTCTGCATGCAGGTAAGATTTGGTTCTCCAACTTCTCCTCACTTAACCTGATTTAGGATCAGCTACTCTTAGTGTTGTTATGTGCCCTCACCCTCCCTCCCCTAGTAGTGTCACACTACTGCTGATCTCTCTCTCATAGTATTGTGATAAATTTTTAGAACCCACTTATGAGTGAGAACATGTGGTGTTCAGTTATTTGTTTCTGTGATAAATCATTGAGTATAATGGACTATAAATCCATCCAAGTAGCTATGAAGTCCAAAATTTTGTCCTTCTTTAAGACTGTGCAATACTCCATAATGTACACATACTATATTTTCTTTATCCAGTTCACTATTGATGGCATCAGGGTTGGTTCATGTTTTTAGTATTGTGAATAATGCTGCAGTAGACATGCGTATGCAAGTATCTTTTTTGTAGAATGATTGAGTTCTTGCAGGCATATCCCCAGAAGGGGAATTGCTGGGTCATATAGAAGGTCAATTTCAGTTCTTTAGTGTGAAAAATCACCACACTGTTTTCCATAGAGCTTGAATCAATTTGCACTGCCACCAACAGTGTAGAAGCATTCTCTTTTATCTGCATCCTCACAAACATCTGTTATTTTTTGATATATTAATGATGGCCAATCTGACTGGAGTTAGTGGTATCTCAGTGTGGTTTTGTTTTCAGTTTCTCTGATGACTAGTGAGGGTGAGCATTTTTTCATGTATTTGTTGGCTGCTCATATGTCCTCTTTTGAAAATTGTCTATTCATATATTTTGTCCATTTTTAAATAGGGCTGTTTTCTTCCTTTCAGAATGTTTGAGTTCCTTGAAGATCCTGGATGTTAGGCCTTTGTCAGATACACAGTTAGCAAATATTTTTATTCCCATTCTGTGGGCTGTCTCCCCACTCGCTTATGGTTTCTTTTGCTATGCAAAAGCTTTTCAGTTTTATGAGGTTCTACTTGTGTTTTATGGCATATGCTTTTGGGGCTATGTTCAAGAATTGGTTGCCTAGTCCAATGGGCATAAGGGTGTCTCCTACATTTTCTTCTAAGATTCTTATAGTATGAGGTATTTTGTTTTATCTTTGATACATTTAGAGTTTAAATTTTGTGTATGATTATAGGTAGGGTTCCTGTTTTGTTCTTCTGCATGTGATCAACAAGTTTTCCCAGCACCATTTGCTGAATAAGGTCTTGTCTCCCCTGTGGTTGTTATCGATGACTTTGTCAAAGATGAGTTAGTTAAGAGATTTAGTTTTTGCTTCCAGAAACTTCATCCTAATTTATTGGTCTATATGTCTGTCCTTGTACCAATACCGGGTTGTTTTGATTATTGTAGGCTTATAGTAAAGTTTAATCTGGAAGTGTGATACCTTCTACTTTGTTTCTTTTGCTGAGGATGGTTTTGGCTATTCATGGTCATTTATGTTTCCATATAAATTTCTATATTGTCATTTTCAGGTCTGAGAAAAATGATTTTGGTAATTTGATGGGTATTTTTTTTAATCCACATATTGCCTTGGGTAGGATGGACATCTTATCAATATTTATTCTTCCAAACAATGAGCAAGTGTTGTTTGTCCATTTATTTGTGCCATCTTTGATTTATTTGAGAAGCGTTTTGTAGTTTTTAATTTTAAAGGTCTTTCACTACTCTGATTAGGAAGATGCCAAAGTATTTCATGTGTGTGTGTGTATGACTATTGTGAGTGGGGTAGTGCTTTTTATTTGGTCCTCTGCTAGTGTGTTGTTGGTGTTTAGAAATGCAACTGCCTTTTGCACATTGATTTTGTACCCTGAGACTTGTCAAAATCATTTTTCAGTGTGAGGAGGTTTTGACAGATTCTCTTGGGTTTTCAAGGTGGAGGATCATATTTTCTGCAAAGAGGGATAGTTTAACTTCCTTTTTTCCTATTTGGATACCCCTGATTTTCATCTCTTGACTGATTGCTCTAGCTAACACTTCCAACACTATATTGAACAGGAGGGGTGAGAGTGGACAACCTTGTTTTCTTCCCTTTTTCAGGGGAAATGCTTCCAACTTCTGTCCCTTGAGCAATATATTGGCTGTGGTTTTATTATAGATGGCTCTTACTATTTTGAGGAATATTCCTTCTGTGCATACATGTTAAAGTATTTTTATCAAAATGATATGCTGGATTTTGTCAAAAACTTTTTCTGCATCTAATGATATAATTATTTGGTTCCTGTTTTTACATCTGTGTTGATGTATTGAATTATATCTATGGTCTTGCAGATATTGAATCAACCCTGAATCTTGGGAATGAAGCTTACTTGGTCATGGTGGATGATTCTTGAGATGTACTGTTGTATCCAATTTATAAGAATCTTGTTGAGAATTTTTTCATGTATGTTCATCAAGGTGATTGGCCTGTAGTTCTCTTTCCTATTTGTGTCTCTGTCAGGTTTGGGTATCAGTGTGATGCTAGCTTCATAAAATAATCTGAGAAGAGTTCTATCTTTCTTAGTTGCCTGGACTACTTTTGATAGAATTTGTATTGGTTCCTCTTTGGATGTTTTGTAGAATTCAGCTGGTAAGTGGTCTGGCCTAGGGATTTTTTTTTGTAGTTTTCTTATGATGAAGTCAATTTCCTGACTTGTCATTAACCTATTGAGGGTTTCAATTTCTTCTTGTTTCAACCTTGGGCAGTTGTGTGATGTCAGAAAATCCTTTATTTCATTTAGGTTTTTGAGTTTGTTTCCTTACAAGTGTGCATAGTAATCCCTGATAACCTTTTGATTAAGGATGAATTGTGACTTCATCTTTTGAATTTCTAATTGTGTATATTTTAGACTTTTTCTTAGTCAGTCTGGTGAAGAGTCCATCAGTCTTATTTAAACTTTCAAAGAACCAGCTTTTTTGTTTTGTTGCTGTTCTGTATGATATTTTTGACTTCTATGTCCTGTAGTGGGGCCTTAATTTTGCTGATTTGGATTCCTCTGCTGAACTTAGGGTTTTGGTGGTCTTGCTTTTCTAGCTCCCTTAGATGTGACATTAGGCTGTTTACTTGTGATCTTTCTGTTTTCTTGATGTGTTTGCATAGACTTATAAATTTCCCTCTTAGTACTATTTTCATGGCATTCCAGAGTTCTGGTAATATGTTTTCATTTGTTTCTAGGAAATTTTAGTTTCTGTTTTTATATCTGTGTTGACCCTGCAGTCTTTCAGCAATATGTTTCCATGTCTTTGTGTATTTTTTGGAGCATCTTATTAGTGATGATATTTATTTTTATTCCACTGTGGTCTGAGAAGATGTATGGTATTATTTCAATCTTATGGAATTTGTTTATGTTTGATTAAAGACTGAGAATATGGTCAATCCTGGAGTATATTTCATGTGGTAATGAGTAGAATGTGTATTTTGTGTTTGTAGGGTGGAGTTTTCTGTAGATATCTATTAACTCCATTTGGTCAAGTATCATGTTGAGGTTCTTGATCTGTTTATTGATTTTTTTGACTTCATGGTCTATCCTAGGGTTGTTAGTGAGGTATTTTAGTCTCCAGTTATGATCCTGTTAGAGGCAATATCCTCTTATAGTTTACTTGGTAGTTGCTTTATAAATTCTGGTATTCCTGTTTTGGGTGCATATATGTTTAGGATGAATATTTCTTGCTAATAGATTGAATCTCTCATCATTATGCAGTGTCCTTTGTATTTTTTAAATTTTTGATAGCTTGAAGCTTGTTTGGTGCGAAGTTAAAATTGTAATTCTTGCCTCTTTTGTTTGTTTGTTTTCTGGCCTCCTGAAAGTTCATTTTCCATCCTCTAATTTTGAACCAGTAGGTGTCCTTTGTAGTGAGATGTGTTTCCCAGAAGCAGCACATTGTTGGGTCACGCTTTTTAAACAGGTTGCCACTCAAAGTCTTTTCAGTGATGCATTTAGTTCATTCAGGCTATTTTTTTAAATGTAAGCATTTATATCTACTGTAAAGTTCTTATAATACTATTTTGTTTTCTTTTAACTTTGCATTAATATGTGTGGGTGTTTTAATTTTTGTAGGTGCATTTTATGCTCTGTTGTCTATGTGTTTCCCTGTACTCTTGCAAAGTGCATGTTCATTTTTTTTTTTCTGTGCTAAATAACTTCTTAAGCATCTCCTGTAGAACTTGTCTGGAGCAGCATAATCTCTTAAGGATTGGATGTCTGGGAAGGATTTTAATTCTCCTTCACTATTGAAAGTTAGCTAAGCCGAGTAGAAAATTCTTTGTTGAAATTCTTTATTTTTGAGAACTTTGCAAATTGGACTCCAGTCCCTTCTTGTTCATAGTGCTTCTGCAGATAAGTCTGGTGCTGTTTGGTTTGTTCTTCCCTGGTAATTAGTCTGACATTTCTTTCTCACTGTCTTTAGGGTTTTTCTTTTACACCTACTTTGTGTAAGCAAATTACTATGTGTCTAGGGGTTGATCCCCTGATGTCTTGCAGGAATTCTCTGAATCTCTTATATTTGGATGTTCACGTCTGGTGAGATGGGGAAAGTTTTCTTGAATAGCTTCATGCTTGTTTCAAAGTGTTCTCAATTTCTCATTCTGCTTCAGGGATACTGAGCAGATGTAAGTTTGGCCTCTTATATAACTCACTCATCTCTTGGAGACTTTGTTCCTTTTTTTAAAAAATGTATATGTCTATGTTTTTAACAGATTGAGTTAATTCTATATATTTGTCTTCAAGTGCTGAGATTCTTTGCTCTGCTTGGTTAATTCTGTTTGTCAGCTTGCATTTATTTCATGGACAGAGCTTTTTATATCCAAAATTTTCTGTTATAAGTGCTTTCAGTGTTGCTTCTCGTCTTTTTAAAGCATTGTTCACTCTTTTTATCCACTCCCTGATCCCTACTAAGTTCTGAGGCCAATTGTCAGTGGCTTCCATTGTTTGGGGCCTAAAGTCTTTTTTTTTTTTTTTCAGATGCTGTCTCTTTGGAATTCCAAGGGTTATCTGTGACCTTCTGTTGATCTTTTCCTCATTTGCAACAGACCACTTTTGTTTTTCCTTTATTCCATTTTTCAGTGATAAAGGGTGAAGCTTCTACTTCTGTTGTTGGCTCAGTTACCCATACTTACCTGAACACGACTTCCAAATTTTTTCTATTTTGAAACAGGGATGGGGTGAGAAGCTGTGATGTCTTTGTGCAGTTTTGAAAGTTGAATAAGATGTAATGGAAAGAGCTAAGAATCAGAAATTACCTGTAAACCACAATGTTCTCTGGCTGGGATGTGGGTCCCCTGAGACCCACCTTCCACCACCTCACTATATTTTCATGCAATGGGAACCACTCTCTGAGTCTAAGATAATATAGGAGAAAGGAAAAGAGCAGAGAAGGAAAAAGAAAAGAGATAGATAAAAGCAAAAAATAAGAAAAAAGACAAATACACGCTCACACACAGACACCCACACATAAAAAAAGAAAGGAGAAAAAGAAAGAAAGAAAACACACACACCAAGAGAGAGGGAGAGAGCAATTAAAAAAAAAGGAGCTTTGAACCTTCTCTTATGGACGGTTATGAAACCTCAGGTCCCTATTTTCCAGTGTGTATCAATCACCACAGCACCTGGCTTTTGATGGAAGGGAGGAGCACCTGGCCTCTACTCTCATCCACCTGCTCTTTATGTGGTGGAGGGGGGTTTGGCTGCTCCACATCCCCTAATGTATGGGGACAGTGGCTCTCAAAATCAATTAGATCTCCTCTCCTGGCCCATTCTGAGGAAGAGGTTCTGGATGATCTCTTCCTCAGGTGCTGGCAGTGAGCATATCAACCAGCCTGTGGGTGCATGTGTCAGGCTTATCCCACAGAAGGGACCTGTCAGTGCAAGAACTGTTCCTAGGTCCATATGTGTTAGACCCTATAGGCTGCACACTAACCAAAGCACTTTCCATGTGAATCAAATGCTTTGGGGATTGCTGAAGGAGGAGCAATGGATCAGTTAAGCACTCACCCCTACCATTCTCTGACTGGGTTCTCCTTCTCTGATTGCCCCTGTTGTCCCATGAGTGGGCCAGTGTGGGGAATAGGGTAAACGGAACTCCTCACTGACCCTTTCCCTCTGGTGATTATGCACTTGGGTATACCCTTTTGGGGTTCACAATGACCAACTCCAGAGAGGTGTGAGGTTCACACCCCAGTCTCAAGTCATCACTCTGCTGCCTAGTGGTGGGAACATCAGAGTGCTTTTCTGCCCAGGTTTAAGAATGACGCAATGGTAGTCCTCCTGTGTCTTCTCCCCTGGTGGGTCTCTGCCTTTGATTTCCTCACCATTTTCTCTCTGGGCCCCTCACTGCCAATGTCTGACCTGTTACTGAAGGTGGTGACAGTAAGACCAGGCACCATTTGTCAAGTAGTGGTCACTCCATGTGGCTTCCTACTGAGGAGTGCCTTGCTAATTACTGAAAATGACACTTGCTCCTTTGTTACAGGATGCACTATAGTCAGAGTTGTAGCATCGTAGCTGCTTCACCAGGAAAACCCAGGTCATTTGTTACCAAGTTCCCACTCAGTCAGACACTAGCACATCCACTTACACCACACATACATGCAAATTCATCCTTGCACACACTCACTTACACTGGAACTCATATATTCTGACTGGCTCCATTGCCACCTTCCTCAAGCTTTGACTTTTTTTATTTACCCAAAGATAAAGGAAATATTGAAAGGAAGACATTTGATGACATTCAGGACATCAAGGGCTATATGACAATGGCTCTGATGACCATTTCAGGAAAAGAGTTCCAAAATTGCTTTGATGGGTGGACTAGGTGCTGGCAACATTTAATAGCTTCCCAAGGAGAGTACTTCAAAGGTGGCTATAGTGAAAATCAGCAATGAGATATGTGACACTTTTCTTGAATGAGTTTACAGCTTTATTGTCAAATCTTGTAGATGTGAAAATTCTCCAAAAAATATTGGCAAATCAAATTTAACAGCACATTTAAAAATACACTATCAAGTGAGCTTTAGCCTAGGAATGAAAGGGTGGCCCAATATATACAAGTCCATAGACATGATCCCCTCCATAAACAGGAATAAAAATAAAGATTATAAGATCATTTCAATAGATGCAAAAAAAAAAATTTGATAAAATACAGCATTCCTTCATGATTAAAAAAAATCCTCAGCAAAATAGGCATATAAGGAACATCCCTCAAAATAATAAAAGCCACTGGGCTTGGTGGCTCAGCCTGTAATCCCGTACTTTTGGGAGGCTGAGGTGAGTGGATTGCCTGAGCCCGTGGGTTCGAGACCCGCCTGGGCAGCGAGACCTCATTTCTACAATAAATCAAAAAAATCAGCCGGGTGTGGTAGTGCATGCCTGTAATTCCGGCTACTTGGAAGGCTGAGGCGGAAGGATTGCCAGAGCCCAGCAGGCAAGGCTGCGGTGGCCGGAAGCGGCCACTGCACTCCAGTCTGGGCAACCGAGTGAGACTCCAATTCAATAAATAAATAAATAAATAAATAAATAAATAAATAAATAAATAAAAGCCATATATGACAAACCCATAGCCAATGTCATCTTGAATAAAGAAAAGTTGAATATATTCCCCCTCAAAACTGGAACAAGGCAAGGGTGTCAACTTTTACCACTTCTATCCAACATAGTACTAGAAGTCCTAGCCAGAGTAATCAGACAGGAATAAGAAATAAAGGGTATCCAAAATGGAAAAGAAGAAAACAGACAATCTCTGTATGCTGACAATATAATTCTATACCTAGATAATCCTAAAGACTCCCCCAAAAGACTCATGAACTTGATAAATGAATTCAGAAAAGTTTCAGGGTCCAAATTAACACACGCAAATCAGTAGCTCTGTCATACACCAAGAGTGACCAAGGTTAGAATCAAATCAATAATTCAATTCCATTTGTAATAGCAGCCAAAAAGCTAAAGTACTTAGTTTATTTAAGTGAGAAAATGAAAGATCTCTAAAGAGAATTTAAAAACTGATGAAATAAATTGTAGAGGTCACAAACAAATGGAGAAATATCCCATGCTCATGAATTGGAAGTAACAACATTATTAAAATGACTATATTACCCAAAGTAATCTACAGATTCAATGCAATCCTTATTAATCTACCAATGTCATTTCTCACAGAATTCTTAAAAAGCAATCCTAAAATTTATATGAAAGCAAAAAAAAATAGTCAGAATAGCCAAAGCAATTCTAGGCAAAAAGGACTAAACTGGAGGCATCACATTACCTAATTTCAAATTACACTACAATGCTGTGGTAACCAAAACAGCATGGTACTGGTACAAGAGCAGACACATGAACCAATGAAACAGAATAGAGAATACATATTTGACAACTGAATTTGTGAACTTATCCTAGAAAAAAGTGCTACATACCTCACTGCTGAATATCACCTTGGTCACCTTTGAAGTACTGTGAAAAAGAGTTCCAAAATTGCTTTGACAGATGGACTAGGCACTGGCATTGGTGCGTAACCTTCTAAGGGGAGTACTTCAAAGGTGACTGTAGTGATATTCAGCAGTGAGGTATATAGCACGTTTTTCTAGTATAAGTTTGCAAACTTAATTGTCAGAACCCACACAAAAATAAACCCAAATACTACAATAAGCTGATCTTTTCAAAGCAGACAAAAACATACACTGGGAAAAGGACACCCTATTCAACAAATGGTCCTGGGAAAATTGTATAGCCACATGCAGAAAAATAAATCTAGATTCCTATATCTCCCCACATACAAAATTTAACTTAAGATGAGTTAAAAATTTAAAAATCAGACCTAAGACTGAAAAAAAATCATACTGTGAAACTTAGAAAAAAACTCTTATGGACATCAGCCTTGGCAAATAATTTATGGCTCAAACCCTAAAAGCATATGCAAAAAATAAAATAAAATAAACAAATGAGTCTTAATTAAAATAAAAGTTTCTGCACAGAAAAAAGAAATAAGAGCAAATAGGCAACCTACAGAGTAGGAGAAGATATTCACAAACTACATGTGACAAAGGACTAATATCCAGAGTCTACAAAGTACTGAAACAAATCAACAAGAAAAAAGCAAATAATCCCATTAAAAGTGGGCAGATAGTATGAACAGACATAGCTCAAAAGAAGATGCACAAATGGCCAAAAAACATATGAAAAAATGCTCAACATCACACATCACCAGAAAATACAAATGAAAATCACAATGAATGAGATATTACCTTACACCAGTCAGAGTGGCTATTATATATTTTTAAAAATTTAAAAAAACATAGAATGTGATGAAGATGCAGAGAAAAGGGAATACTTATACACTGTTGGTGGACAGGCAAATTAGTACAATCTCTATGGGAAGTGATATGGAAGCTTCTTAAAAAAAAACTAAAAGTAGAGCCGGGCTCGGTGGCTCAGCCTGTAATCCCACGCCTTTGGGAGGCTGAGGTGAGTGGATTGCCTGAGCCCAAGGGTTCGAGACCTGCCTGGGCAGGCAAGACCTCATCTCTACAATAAATCAAAAGATTAGCCAGGGGTGGTAGCACGCGCCTGTAATTCCGGCTACTCAAAGGCTGAAGTGGAAGGATCACCAGAGCCCAGGAGGTCAAGGCTGCGGTGGCTGGGAGAGGCCACTGCACTCCCGTCTGGGTGACAGAGTGAGACTCTAACTCAAAAAAAAAATACTAAAAGTAGATCTATATTTAATCCAGCAATTCCTCTACTTGGTAGCCACTCAAAGTATCAGATGTCATTATATAACAAAGACAACTGCACACAGGTTCATCGCAGCAAAATTAACAATTGCAAAAATATGGAATCAACCTAAATGCCCATCAACTTATTAGTATATAATAAAAATATTGTATATATACACTAAGGAATATTATTCGGCTATGAAAAAGAATGAAATAATGTCTTTTGCAGCAACTTGGATGGAATTGGAGAACATCATTTTGCGTGAACTAACTCAGGAACAGAAAAACACTACATCATCACTTATAAGTGGGAGCTAAATTAAGTACATGCCAAGACATACAGAATGATATGATGAAGACTCAGAAGAAGCAGGGGAGAAGGGGTGGAGGGACAAAAAATAATCTATTGAAAACAATGTGGGGACTTCCGGCAAGACGGCGACAAGGCAGCCTGATCTAGGAAACCCTCTGCAAAGGAGAATGCCAAGGGTCTCTGGCTCTCTCCCCAGAGGCTGTGGATCTCATAGTCGGCAGCCAACTCTTCACACAGAGCTCGACCTTTGCCACCACTGGGGCATCACGGCAGTCTGGAAAACCACTGCAGCTGCAGACACAGCAACCGCCGGCTGCGCCCTGACCTCCGTGGCATGGTGCCACCCATGCCTGAGGCAATCCATGACTTCAGTCCTTGAAGCCCCTGCAGGCAAGATCTGCTGGGATCGCTGCCACCTCTGCTGCCACCATGACATCCTGCAGGCCGTGGGCCTCCTCCCCTGTGCCCTGAGGCAGGCTCCCATCTCCAGCCTCAGCGGACTCCTGTCCGGCTCCACCCACTCTGGGGCGAGTAGCTGAGATAGCACCACCTGCTGGTGATTCAAGGTAACAACACCAAAATGGGAGAAACAAACTTGAAAAACAGACACAGGCCACATTTGAGTGGTGAACTGAGGGTAATCTGAACTGTCCTTCACAGCAGGCCAGGGGAAACTGACCCTAACTGTGAACTAATTTACCAGCTTGAAAAGACAGCTAGAAATCAGTGCTGAAAGGACATTGAACTTAAATGAAAACTCTCAGAGTGTGCTCGATTGGTTGTTAGTTTAATGATTTAATTCTATTCCTACTGTTTTGTTTCTTTTTTTTTATTTTCCTCTTCCTTTTCTTCTCCTTTCTCTTCTCTGTAAGCCATACCTTTGTATAGAGGAACAGCACACCAATAAGGTTGTTGGTTAGCTTGTATGTTAGCATCATTGTATGTTTTTTTTGTGTGTGTGTGGGAGTTGGTTAGTCTGTAGCTGTGGTCTATTGTTTTTACCTGTTTCAGGTTAAGTCTCTATCTCCATTTGCTGGTACACTTGTCTGTTACCCCCTTACTCCTCTCTCTCTCCACCCCCCTCTTGCCCCACTGTCTGCTCCATTCTCTTCCCTCTGCTAACCACATTTTATTTCAGGACATAAACCTACAGCCCCACTGCATGGACAGATTCCAAGGCAGTGGGAAGTGGGTTTCAGATTTATCCATACACCTGTCGGTGAATACCAGGACCTGCAGATCAATTTTCAATCACAGCTCCCCCCTTAAGTAAATCTCAAAACTCCAAAAAGGACCACCCCCAACCTACAGTGCAACTCCAGAACTGAACAAAGTAAGAGGGCATACATAGAGAAGAATAGGAGATTGAACAAACAGAAGTAAAAGCAATCCCTCAACCTCTGAATAACAGAATTAAAGAAGACAGTGTTGTGGAGGGAAGGAAAAAGCCACACAAATGAAGAAAAATCAAAAGAAGAATATAGGTCTCACACAGACCCTTGGGAGATCAGGCACCGAGAAAACAGATTCCGGAACACAAACAATGAAAAGCTCCCAGAATGACTGGTCACATGCAACAAATCCAGACATCAAGACATTAATAGAGAGAATTAAAAAAATTGAGGAGAGACAAGAGGAAAATAGGAAGGAGCTGATGTCAGAAATAACAGCAGTAAAGAATACTGTGATGGAAATAAATAACAAACTAATAAGCATGGAAAGCAGAATTAGCCAAGCAGAAGAAAGAATCTCAGAGCTCGAAGACCAAAACACAGAACTAACTCAAACTGTCAAAAGCATAGAAAAGAAGCTCAAAAGACAGAACAAAACCTTCAAGAGATGAATGATCACTTCAAGAGACTGAACCTAAGAGTAATTGGGCTTCCTGAGGCAGAGAGAGAAACAGAGGCCACACTGGAACAAACAATTCATGAAATCATTTAAGAAAACTTCCCTCATCTCATCAAGGATGAAAAAATTCAAACACAAGAGATTCAGAGAACACTTGCAAGACTACAAATGAGAAGACCAACTCCCAGACATATAATAATTCGCCTAAACAAAGTAGGTATAAAAGAAAGAATCCTAAAGGCTGCAAGAGAAAAAGGTCAGACTACATACCAGGGAAGACCAATTAGAATAGAGGGAGATTTATCTACAGAAACCATCCAGGCTAGGAGAGCTTGGAGCCCTGTCTTCAAAGTTCTAAAAGATAAACAATTTCAACATAGAATAACCTACCCAACCAAGCTAAGCTTCATCAGTGAGGAAAAATTGAAATCTTTCCCAGATAGCCAATCCCTAAGAACCTATGCTGCCACAAGAACACCTCTACAAGAAAAACTTAAGAAAGTATTGAACACAGAAGAAAAGGAAAAAAGAACAACAACATCCAAGAGTACAGGCAAAAGATTAAAAACACAAATGATCCAACTCTAAAACCAAAAGAAAGACAACACACAAACAGGAAGAACAACAACTCTGTAAGAAACTTATGATAGGGATCAACTGTCATATTTCAATAATTAGTTTGAATGTGAATGGACTAAATGCACCACTGAAAAGACATAGAATGGCAAAATTGATAAATTATCAACAGGCAACAATATATTGCCTTCAAGAGACTCACCTCACTAGAAAGGATACTCACAGACTCAAAGTAAGAGGATGGGAAACAAATTTTCATGTGAATGGAACACAAAAGAAA